>NC_069499.1:983833398-984073398 GCF_027579735.1 Bombina bombina | reverse complement strand
AAAAGGAACACTCTTACAAAGCACAATTTTAAACAATAAGAAAAAAAAGTTGCCTTTGCTTTAAACAGGCCTACTTGCCCAGTTACTGCTCTGATTCTGATGCTGTTCCTCTGTATTCAGTAACAAAACACAGGCTGGTGCGAGGAAATCTTTTCTGCCTCCTAACTCCTAACCAGCTCCAAATAGCCCGTACTCTCTCAAAGGACTGACTTCCTCTTTAAATAACTAGCGCATACACGCTCTGTGGACCACCACCATTTAATTTTAAAAAAGGTACATTCCTCTTGGCTTGTGCGCACTTTGAAAAGGTGTGTTATGTTGGGAAAAGGTGTGCGTGTGTGTTAGAGGGAACGGTGAATGGAAGTGACCCCATAGGTCCTGTCCTAGATAGTTTTGAACGTGCACACTCAAATTCACAGTTAATTGGGTCTCTAAGAAGAAATGCTGCTTTGTTGTCCCTACACTGTCAGAAAAAAAGGGTACAGCTGGGGTCCATTTGTGAACACTTAGGGTACAACTGATGTGGTTGTACCTTCAATGGATCATAATTACACCTTAAGGACCTAATATGTACCATTTAGGGGTAAATAAGGTACAAATATGTTTCCAAATGTTAAAGGGTCCATGTCTGTACCATTTAATCCCCCCAAAAAGATACAATCACTTGTGTGACTAAAAGGTTGAGGGGGATGGGTGGTTCAAGGCTGCCAAACCCTGCAAGTCCATATAATTTGTGCACCTCAATTATTCAATGAACACATAACTGGCAGTCACCAAAAATGAATTCAACATACATGTTGTACAGCAAAATAATTAATGTTCAATAGTTGTTGGTAATATGCAAGAAGTGGGCAAGGCAACAAAAAATACTTAACCCATATCTTCAATGACACTGTGTTCTGGTTCTAAATAGCACACACGCACTTAACATTTTAATGTTTATATTTAGAGCATCAAGATTATAACTCTTACACATAAAGCAAATATATTAACTTAAATTACAAAGAAGAAATTTTGTATTAAATTCTATAAAATAAACAAGAGCTGTTTAAGAACCTGTTATTAAAATAATAAAATACAATTTTCCCCAGTCACATACATGGACATTGTGTTACATGCCATTGGTTGAAAGTTCCTTGACATGTGTAACACAGCTACATCTATTGGTAGAAGTTTCATCACTAAAATGTGTACTGGGGAAATAAATTGATTTGCATATATTTTGCATAGTGTGACAATTCAATGTATGGTTGTGAGTTTTATCGTTTATCTCTTACCCTGAATACCCCATCCTTTTGCTAGAATTATATTTTATTATTATGTTCTTTTCTATATGTTTTCTATATATTTATATTTTATGTGGCTTGTCATCCTTAGTTAAATGGGGTGTTGTTAGAGTTTAGTACAGAGTGAAAAAAAAACACTTGCACCTAAATTACAAGTTTTGCGTTATGGTGCGGTACGGTACGGTTTTTAATACTACAAAAATGGCCATTACGCTGGAATGGCCAGGAATGCATATTACAAGTTGTGGTGGTATAGCTATACCGCAAGCATTTTAGCCTGTAATGCGACGTCCATTCCACGCTCAAAAAAATTACATTTGAGTGTGGGACTTCAATAACACCTGTATTACAGGTTGTGCGTTCAGGCTAAAATGCTTGCGTTGCAGCCTATACTGTCAGTATATACCAGGGTAATAATACAATTTATTTATATTATTCTTTAAAACAACCTCCAACTAAAATGTATATACAAAACAATTGAAATTAATAATTATTCCTAAATTCTTTAGATTAGTTAAAATTTATATACACATTGCAATATATTTATGTAGAGACCAGATTATGAATCAAATTATACACGCTTATGCTGTTATAATATTCTTTACAAAGATCATAAAAGATATACCCTTAAAATTAACTTTACTCACAATAATCACATTAAAATACCACAATAAAATACCAGAGTATGGACCGTTAACAATGCTTAGTTAGACAATATAACAAAATACTTTAACATCCAATTGATATGCCAATTTATCTGAACTGATTTAGGCCATCGAGGCAGCAGACAAAGACAAACAGTTTCATTTTCAACACTGCTATACAGTAAATACAGTTCTTATATATATTTTTATCAAATGCCTATTTTTATATACTTTTAATCTCCTTGTTTTAATAATTATATGTTCCATATATGGTCCATTTAATATCCTTTATTCTGAGTATTTCAAGATTAAACATGAATATACTCCACTTATAATATCTTAAAAATGCTTTTAAAAATCATATTTTCTATGAGAAGATTTAAAAGGATTATATTACCTTCATCATGGACTCAATTACTTTCTCGGTTATCATCTTAATATCACATACATACCTTGAGATCAGCAATCAGATGTAGTTTCATATAATTATATCTATATTGGATTACTATCCCATATAAATATTTAATATCTGTATATCGCTTGCTGAGTGTATAAAACATATGATATTATTTAAAGCACCAATTATATATGTACTTATTAGATGCCTGAAAAATATAAGAATATGTTATCCATTTTGAAACAAGTTGATTAAACAATTTACATTGATTATATAGCTACTTATTAAGTTCAGCAAATACGTATCTAATATGTTACTGTCAGGCATTTCTTCTTATATCCACAAATATACATTTGTATACAATATTGAGGTATACCACTAAAAATTAAACATAAGTTGTACTTTAAAATTAATTTCAAAGTTACAATGCAAAACATGTGTTTCTGTTAGCCAGTCTAATGTGTATCTAGTCTTCAAAGGAAATCCAGTAAGCCATTGTGTTAAATTATCACATGTGTCTGTTAGCTCATAATATCTTGAAATTCTGTTAGCTTATCTGAAAATAGTGCAGAATTTCGTCTCCAACACCCCAGGATGCATATTGAGAATCTTCAAGGGGCTGTTTGTGATCTAACATTTGATTGCCAAGTAAGTGTTAATTACTATCTTTCTGGGCTTTAGCTGGTTCCCAAGAGGTCATCACAGACAGCATGCCTGTATATCTCTACATGGGGTCACCACCTGATAATCTTTATTATACATTTTGGGCAGGAAACTCTATATATGGGCGTTCAAAATTTGAGAGTGTCATTCTAAGACTTTACAGGTGTGAGTTCCTTTGTTCTCAGATGTTCTGTTAATCAGGAAAAGGCATCTCATGTCTGACCTCAGATTTGCAATACACAGAATGTATTCAGTGATAAAATGAGCATGCTCAAATTTAATATTTGATAGATTGTGTACTTATTTTATCTTATTATATATATATATATATATATATATATATATATTTGTATTGTCTACTGACATTCATAGATACCCTGACATAATTCCCCCTTCCAATTTAAATATATGTAGGACTCATTCATTTGAATTGGCTTAAAGTTAGTGGTACTTGGTGAGTGTTTTGACAGCATGCATCATAGACAGTCTTCTATGAAGAGAGTCTATTATTTTTCGATCCTTATATTTATGCTCGTTAGCTAGGCATCTTTAACTACAATATTTCTTTAGTGCATTTGGGGATATGACACTTCATTCTCCCTCTATGACTTGTAGTTGGGATCTAGGATGGCACACTCACAACTGATTAATATGGATCCATTTGTCCATAAAAGTATCATTTTTAGGGATCCTTATTTTATAGGCAACTGGAGATATTTAGTCAGTAATGACAAAAGGACCCTTCCATGATGGAAGGAATTTCTTCTCCTTAACCTGATCTCTTCCAAAGTTATAAAGATACACTTTATCATTTATTTCATATTCCTTTTGGATGTTTTGAGATAATAATAGGTTTTAGGAGCAGTTGCAGCTTTTTCTATGTTCCTTTGAGCAAATGCAAAGGCATATTGCAGGTGCCTCCTTAGGTTCTCCACATATTGATGCGTATTTGCAGCATTTATCAAGTTCTGGTCTGATGTACGGTACAATTGATGTTGAGAGAGAACCATTTTTCTACCAGTCATCAGTTCAAAAGGGGACATCTTAGTTGCACTACTTGGAGTTGCTCTTAATGCCATTAGGACTAGAGGTAATTTTACATCCCAGTCTTTAACAGTTTCACTCTCAAACTTTTTGAGGATTTTCACAATGGACTGGTTGTAATGCTCTACGCCACCACTTGAGGCAGCTCTATATGCAATATGGAGCTTTCTTTTGACCCCTAGTATTTTCCACATATTGGTCATCACTTCGCTAGTGAAGTAAGTCCCCCGATCGGATTTGATTCGCTGGGGTAAACCAAATTTGGAAAACACGTGGTTGATGAGCAATTCTGCGCATATTTCAGCACTATTGTTTTTTTGTTTTATTTATATTTCTTTTATTGAGAACTTCACACATCAAAACAACCGGTACAGCAGTTTAAATTTTACAATCAAATAAACAAGACAGTCTGGAGAACATAGCTTAACCAATATCTACACATAACCCTGTAACAATCAGCTATGCCTCCGCTTTGCACACAAGAAAAAAAATAGTTAAAATAAATATAAAACAAAGAGAAAATTGAGTAATTAATAGAATTACCTCCATTATAGCTATTCGCTTAGCAAACTATGCGGAGGGAGGGGGGGGCTGACGGGGAGAGAGGGGGAAAAAAAAAAAGGGAAAGAACGTACCACCACCACAAAAGTCAAAGTGGAGCTACCCCCAGCCTAGAAGATATACAGTCACTGGCCCTTACTAAATGTCTTAAAGCCAGTGTACCGGGAGAACTTCACCAGCAACCAACATCATAAAATTAGTATTCTTCTTCAGGGGAGAGACAAATTGAATCTGATCTTGTTGAGGCCAGGATAAAATTACCCTTTTCCACTTATCAAAGAAGAGCCGCACGATCTTTTCTGACCCCCCAGATAGGTATTGCCTTTCTGAAGTCATTTGTATCTTAATCATATTGGTAAACTTGTTGATCGTTGGGGCCTCATGGGCGCCCCATTTGCAAAATATCATATGACCAGGCTGCCAGGACAACCATATTAATTAATTGTCCCTCGCCTCTATATCTTCCAAATTCTTTTAGAAGAAAAATATCTCTGACTTGCAGAACACACTTCTCCTGTAAAAACCTATTCACCCAGAATTGTATTTTACTCCAAAACTGTCGAATTTTAGGGCAGTCCCATATACAATGTAGCAGATCCGCTTCTACTTTTTGACATTTAAAGCATTTCCCCTTATCTCCGTTCGTTGCCCATTTGCTCATCCTCTTTGGGGTGAAATAAAAATTGTTTAGAAGTTTAACCTGCGATTCTTTCCAGCTTATCACTCTAGTAGCTGTATCTGCTAATTTGATACTACGTTCAATATCTTCGGATTGCACTGGGTTAATATACTTAATAAGAAACATTCTCTTTTTGTTAATATGTTCTTTCCCTGATATCTTTAATAGGAGTTTATACCAATATGATATTGATCTTTTCCCGCCCGCGTATAATTTCACTCCTGAATCAATTCCTGGATACCATACAATTCTGTGTGTTTGCAGAGCTTTCAAGAGATAGCTCCTAGCTTGTAGGTAAGCAAATAATTTATTTGTGGGTAACTGAAACTGTTCAGCCAAGGTTGTAAATGTTTGTATCCCTTGCCCTTCACCCTGAACTAACTGCGAGAAATAATGTAACCCTCTCTGGGCCCAGATTTTGAAGACCGAGTTGTCATTAATCCCTGGTATAAAATCGGGGGTACCATTAAGCGGCAAATATTTAGACATATGAAAATCTTGACCTACTAATCCGCAGAATTTCTGCCATGCCTGAACTACATTGGCAAAGGTTAGAAGTGTACTAATATTACTGGGAAGTCTCCTAAATGGATGATGTAATATTGCCTTGAGATCAAAGGGTTTTACTAGCTTTGATTCTAGATCAAAATAGGTCACATTATTCGCTTCCGTTACCCAGTCTATACCAAATTTTATGAGGGCTATAATATTATATTTAACAATGTCCGGCAGGGCCAACCCTGCAAATCTCTTGCTTTGGGCTAATTTTTCAGTGGCTATACGGCTTTTCTTCTTGTTCCACATAAACTGAGCACACGCTCTATTGTACCTAGCAACATCTCCTTTATTTATCAATAAAGGCATATTTTGCATTAGGAACAATAGCCGAGGAAAAATGATCGTTTTTATCACAACTATTTTTGCGGAAAGCGATAAATAATGTATATTCCACTTTCCTAAACTTCCCTCTAACCTGTCAAAAAACTCAGAGTAATTGAGATTATACCATTCTTTGGGATTGTTACTTATCTTAATCCCTAGATAATTCAGCGATTTAACAACTTTGAGACCATGTTGTACCAAACTCGTTCTTGTCTGGTGAATCCACATCAACTCTGACTTATCCTTATTTATCTTATATCCCGAAAAGGAGGTAAAATTATTAATAATAGCCAAACATTTGGGAATACTTTCTTTGGTGTTTTGTAAGAATAACATAATATCATCAGCATACAATGAAGTAACAATGCTATGTTCCCCGCAAACAATTCCCTTTAATTCTTGCCTAAGTTGGACCGCCAGTGGCTCAAGTGCTAAATCAAAAAGTAAGGGCGACAGTGGGCAGCCCTGTCTCGTACCCCTTTGCAGAGTTATAAACCGAGATAGTTCACCGTTTACTAGCAGTTGGGAGCGTGGGTTAGTATAAATTCTTTTGATCATCTGGAATATGTTTCCTTCAAAGCCAAATTTCTGAAGAGATAAAAACAAGTAATCCCAAATTATGGAATCAAACGCTTTCTCTGCGTCTATCGTAAGCATAGCTAAATCAGGTTGTGGATTTCTATTAGGCGTCTGTACCATATTAAAATAATGATCCAGGATAACTAACACCCTGCGCATATTCCGTACCGGATTTCTCCCTGGAATAAATCCTGATTGGTCACTATGTATCAATTTGCCGATCCCTTTCTTTAGTCTATCTGCGATGATAGCCGTTAAGATTTTATAGTCTTGATTCAGGAGTGAAATTGGTTGGTAAGACCCCAGTTCCTCCGTTGCTTTCCCTTTCTTATGAATTAAAGTCACAGTTGATTCCGTAAAATAAGGTGATTTTAAATTACCTTGTACAAAGTAGCTATTATAAAGATCTGCTAGTGTACCCGAGATATCATTCTTAATGATTTTATAGAACTCTGCCGGGAGCCCGTCAGGCCCTGCAGCTTTATTGGTTTTAATTCTATCAATTATTTTTTTAATTTCGTCCTCCGTTATTGGGGAATTTATCTGATTTAATTCTTTTGTATCTATTGTTGGAACCTGGATCTTTTGCCAAAAATTCGACATTCTTGTCTTATCGCTATCCTTCCTTGAGTACAGTTCCTGATAATATCTAAAAAAGGCCTCTCGAATCTCTGTTGGATGGGTATTCGCTTTAGACCCTTCCTTGATAAGTGGTATTAGGTTACTTTTTTTCCTAAAATTGATTAGCTTGGCCAAATGTTTAGTGGCTATCCCCTGAAATCCTTGGCAGAATGCCCTTGTTCGCATATCCTCCCTTGCCCACTTTTCTCTTAAAAATGTCTTGCGCTCTAATTTAGCTGCTTTATAACTATTCCAGGAGGAACTATTAGGGGTAGACACGTACTTCCTATATGAATTTTTAAGTTGGTTTGCTAATTGAATCTCCCTGCCAGTTAACCTCCTCTTCCTTGTAGCCATATAATTTTTAACCTCACCTCGCATCACTGCTTTCCCTGCTTCCCATAGTGTTTCTGGGCTACTCACCTCCCGGCTATTTTGACTAAGGTACACCCTCCACCTTTCTGATAAGAAATTCCGGAATTGTTCATCTAGGTACATAAATTTAGGAAAGCAGAACGAGTTACTACTTCTGCCTATAGTCGTCAGATCTTCGAACGTCAGGCTTATTATTGTGTGATCCGATATAATTATCTCCTCTATGTGTGTCTTTATACTCAGGGTCAGTAACCTTTCATCTATCAAAAACATATCTATACGTGAGAAATTGTTAAATGATCTGGATTCGCACGAAAAAGCGCGCTCATCCGGGTGCTGCACACGCCAAATATCTCTCAATTTAAGTACCTTTGCAAAATCTTGTAAAAGCTTTGCCTCTCTATTGTGTTTCCTAAAAGCCCCAGATCTTAGTCTATCGATTTCAGGGCACATCGTCGCCCGCCACCACTAAATTTTGTCCTAGATGATTAGCCATTTTGTTTCTTATCTTATCCCAAAATTCTGGCTCAGTTTCATTTGGGCCATATATATTACAGAACGTCCACAATCTCTTATTGATTTCAACTTGTACAATTATATATCTCCCATTTGGGTCTAGCATTTGGTTCCTTATCACATATGTTAGGTTCTTATTAAAAATTAACGCCACTCCACATTTCCTCTTATTGCAAGGGGTAGCTATGATTTCAGCTATCCAATTTGTTCGCAACTTATTTATTTCCACCTCTTTCAAGTGCAACTCTTGCAAAAAGATAACATCGGGCTTTTGGCGCTTTAACATTCTAAGCACATTTTTCCTTTTACTAGGGGAGGTGATACCTCCTACATTCCAAGATACACACTTTAACATTTAATTAAAAGGAAAAAAATTTTTTATTTTAAAAACCACTGTCAGTAACCTGTAACTTTCTACCTACTTGTCCAGACGTAACGCGTACTCTAGCCATTGCAATTACCGGCCTGTCTATCACACCTGGTGTTCCCCGGTGGACACCCAACCTAGTACTGACCAGGCTCGGCCCTGTTCCACTTCCGAGATCATACGGGATCGGGTGTTCAAGGCCGCTTGTAGATAGACCTGTAATATACATAAAAAGAACCGTTATACCACCAGGCACACATGTAAGAAAAGTATATAAAGGGGGATACAAAAAGCAGAGAGAAGAAGGAAAGAGAAGAAGAAAAAAAAAAAAAAAAGGGAGGATCCCCCCAACCCCCTCCCGTCCCCTTACTGTACAAAATAGCTGACCCACATATTGCATATTTACAGATTCCATATTAATACGTACATATAGACATCCTGTCATAACACAATACCCCTTTCAATACAATATTGTTTAGCTTCTGTAGGTGTGTTCAATACGGTCACACTCCCATCTGAGAGAATTACAATTTTGGCAGGATATCTCATGTTCGCCTGGATCCCTGCCTTAATCAAACTAGAGCAGTAGGGTGCCATTGTCTTTCTCTTTGAGGAAGTCTCCGATGAAAAGTCCTGAAACAGGAAGACAGGCCTCGTACCTATCTTGAACCCCTGAATTTTCCTATAATGTCTCATGATCTCTACCTTATGTTGGAAATTTAAGTATTTGATTATTACCATTCTAGGGCGCTGATTACCTTCTTGGGACTCCCTTATTCCTCCCGTCCTGTGTGCTCTTTCTACGTGAATTTTCTCTACCAGCTGCATCCCTAACAATTGTGGTAAGGTGACTGAAGCGAACAATGCAAGATCTAGGTATTCACTGGACTCAGGTAGACCAATTATGCGAATATTGTTCCTGCGAGACCTGTCTTCCAGGTTTTCTATTTTAGATTGCATCATTTTAATTTTACTCTCATAATTGGTCCAGTTGGTCTCTTGTGTATTTTGTCTGTCTTCCACCACTGAGATTCTTTCTTCCACCTCTAGTATCCTATTAGAGAAAGATCTAATCTCAGTAGAAAGGGTGGCTATCTCCTTTTTGACTGAGTCAAATTGAGGTAGAAGCATTTCTGCGAGTTGATTAAGTGTCAACTGTTTCTCCATACCGGGTATCTGAGGATCCATATTCTCCTCTGCGCCTATCTCTTGTGCGGATTTGGGCTTTTTATCTCTCCTGGGGGGCATTGCAGGGGACCTAACTTTCAAGTTAGGGATATATCTCTCCATGTAGTGTGTAGTGATGTGAAAATATAAAAAATGTAATTTAGTTGTGATTATATTAGTGAAGCAATTAACAATAGAGAAAAAAAAAAAAGTGAGGAAAGTGAAACAGACCCCTCTCAACACACCTAGAGTGGGTCGAGTGCACCCTGTAGCTTATGGTGCCAAATGTGCTGTTGCAAGTGTAGTTGTAAGTGTAATAAGTTTACAAGTGTGGTTGTTCTAAATAAAAGATTGGAAGAGCTCCCCCTACGGAGTCCAAGTGCGGCTTCTAATGCCTGTTTGATCTATTGTGTGATAAGTGAAATATCAGTTAATACCCGTGACTAACTGTCTCACAGCGTCTCTTTTCTCCCTTCTGCTCTGCCTGGCCTATTCCCACTCCCCTGCAGCCTTTTGTCAAATGCCAGAACCAGTAATCTAGCCTAGTAATCCAGCACTGTCTGTCTACAGCTGGTTACCTAACCCTGTAAAGCTGTTGATATAATCCTGAGTGCCCTATTCTCTGATAGGTCTGTCCTGATAACTTCTCCGCTTCCCCTTTATCTTTTTACCTTGACACATGAGTTCTTCTTTTATATTAGTGTAAAAATATTCCTACTAGCAAAAAGAGAAAAGTAGACAACAAGAAAGATAATATCTGAACAACAGCACACTGTCAACCTGGACTAATGTTGTACCCCTTCAGTTTCTTCAGATGATGTAATCAATACCTGACCTTACCGACACACCAAAATCTAGATTTAATTCATGATTGAAGAGAAGAGACAAGAAAAGCAAAATACAAAGCCTTAAATACGTCAGATAACAATTATCACAATGTTTAGCTTTCACCCTTTGCTGTCCCTTCAGTCAAGTGTGTGTGTTTGGGAGTTTTACTGCTGATTTCCTTTTTTCAATCTTATCCTGAGCACAATTCTCCCATTACACAGCCTTTCTGTACTGCAAGCTGTACTCCGCTCCACAAAGTCAGTACCCCTTACTTATCAGGGCGCAACTTGAGGGAAAAGCGGGCTTCCTGTTTGCAGAGTGGTTGCAGGATTAACCCTTCCCTCCACCTATCCCAACCTTATAGTCCGGATCTCGCCGTGCGACTGTGTGTAGAAATAAAACAGCTCAATAGTGAAACCCCAGCTGCTTTACTCCAGACATTAACCTTTATGTGACTGTGAGGGTTTCTAAATCTTGATACAGATATCGGCAATTTCTCCACAGTCAGCTCCAAGATAATCCTACTAATCTACTCCGGCCTCTGGCCTTAGCGTCTCCCTGTGCGCTCTGTATCTCAACTGACTGCCTTTTGCCACCTCCGGGTTTTATGTCTTAAGTCCTGAAACAAAGTAACTTTCCAGTAATCTCATCACCATACAACAACACCGATTTCCTGGCCGCTCATAGCGGATAAGATCCGTCACTCTTCAACCCCCATTTCATTACAGTTCCATTGCCACCCACACCGCTTCTCCAAACATATACAGGCACACAGACGAAAGCTTTAAACACCACCGCCTACAAAGGCTTATACTTGCGTGGTCCGCTACTCGCCTGCCGTCCTGTCGCCTAGTCAGAGTTCTTCCCAGTTGATCCGCCGATTGCCCGGGTCCCTGCAAGACACCTCCGTCAGTTCCCCGGCGGTCGGCTGCTCTGTGCAACTGTTAACACCACCCCCCCCTCTCCGGGGTGTGTTTCGATATTGGTACGGTCCGTTGGCGTGCAGGTAGCGTTCAATGGGGGCACTTTGTCTTCCGGCTGCTGCCTCTCTTCCGTATAGCTGTCGGTGTTGTGTGTGTGATTTGTGCTGATACCAACCAGCTAGATATCGGTACAAGGGACTTCCATCGCCATGGTGTTTTCTCCCCAAGCGGGTCTCTCACTCCCGTCAATAGAAGTTTTTGTTGCGGGGTCTGTTGGAGTTCAGCTCTCTCTCACTGATCTCTAGCGCGTGCGCTTGTTGCACGCTCCGCCCACAGGAAGTCATCCTCTTTCACAGACTTCAGCACTATTGTTGGGTGCACTGATGCACTCTACCCATTTAGTGAACAGGCATATCACTGTCAACATGTATTTATTACCTCTTGATGACCTTGTTACTGGACCAATAAAATCAATTTGTATATCTGACCATGGCATTTTCATCCCCCTTTTCTGCAATGGGGCTCTATGCGTTGGTGCAGTGGGTTGGAATTGTGGACAGTTAAACAACCTTGACAGTAGGTTTGAACATCCTTCAACATGTGCGGCCAAAAGGCGTAGTCACATAATATTTAATATGTTAATTTGGCACCACGATGGCCAGATGTGGGAGCATCATGGGCATGTTGAAGCATGAGACTTCTGAACTTTGTAGATACCACCCATTGCTGGATGCCTGTTTTGGAGGTTCTAATTAACAAACCATCCTGTAACTTAAATTGTGATCTGGATTTCATTAATATTCTAAGATCTTCCTTGCCAATACCGTCCTCTTTTGAGATGGGGTTGCTTTCAGGATTTTCTATGTGTTTATAGTAGATGCCTACAATGGGGTCTTCTTTTTGACTAGTGATCAGGTCCTCACTAGGAGAATCCTGACTCCATTGTACCAGGTTAGGCTCACTCGGTTGTTTATCCTGGTTCCTGGTAATTGCTTCAACCTGGACTGCACCCATTAAGTGGTCGATATTGAGGAGTTCTCCAGTTACGGCTCCTTGTTTGGCTAATGAATCCACAAGATCATTGCATTCCTTTTCAGGACTTAGAACCCTGGAATGACCCTTGGTTTTTTTCCAGGGCATGGTTAACCCATTGGACACCACTAGATTATCAATCTTGCAGAACAACTTGCCATGTTTGACTGGTTTGTTATTAGTTTTCTGTATGCCATTTCTTTTCCAAGTTGGAATGTTTTCAACAAAACTGTCACGCACATAATTTGAGTCAGTAATGATCACAAATTCATGAATACCGTGTCCAATAGCCATCTCAATTGTTTTTAGAACAGCAGTTAGTTCTGCAACTTGACTGGATCTTGGTCCAATGTTGAAACCTACAGAAATATTTGGGAATCCATTTATCCAAGTTATACCAATGCTGGCGACTAATCTGCGCTCATTTTCAATAGTGGCATGGTAAGAACAACCATCAAAATATACCAAGGTAATGTTTGACAATGGTCCTCATTGGGGAAAGCAATTGTTCCTCCAGGAAATCATCTTCTAATAACTCTTCCCCATGATCCTTAGCAGTACAGTCGTGGAGCTCAGCAAGCCCCTGTGTGACTGGATTCTTTTTTTTTTTGCTTATAGCGAATTTCTAAAGGCCAGCCTTGTAAGGAAAGAGTCCAAGCTGTTATGCGGCTTTTAGACATATTTCCATATCTTATTCTATCACTTTGTAGATATAGCAAAGGCTGGTGGGCCATTTCTACAATAATTTTCTCGCCCTGCATATAGCTGCGGAAATTTTGTAGAGCCCATACAGTAGATAAGAGGGCTTTTTCGCAATCACTAAATTTTATTTCTACTGGGGATAGAGTTTTGCTTGAATAAGCAATTACTTTGCTTAAATTATCATGCTTTTGGTATAAAACGGCACTAATGCTTATATCTGTGTAACCTGTCTCTAAGTAGAAAGGTTTGCCCCCTTCAGCTTTTGCTAGGGATAATTTGACACCTGCCCTTTTAAGTTGGCTGTGGACATGTTTAAGTTCTGCAATGTGTTTTTCAAAATCTGTGCTTTTGATTAAAACATCAACATCAGATAAGGTCCCCCTTTCCAGTACACCAGGCATAGCCTTATGCATGAATACAGCAAATTCATGTCCTGAATTTATGTATCCAAATGGAAGCCTTGGAATGCATACTGGACCTTTTGGAATGAGAATGCAAGCTTATACTGGTCCTCCTCATGTACCTTTTATGGTCCAATATCCCTGTGTACAATCAATGACAGTCAATACTTTAGATCCCTGCATCTGCGCTAGGCACTGGTCAATATAGTGCTCAGGCCAGCCAGACATGTACACTCATTTGTTTAGCTGTCTTTATTCAGCACACAAACACCATTGTCCATTGGGCTTAAGGACACCTAGAATAGGATTGTTATAAGAGCTATGCAGCTGTCGGATAATACCCCTTTCTTCCAGATTCCTTATGATCTCTGCAAGATAATCATATGAGGCTAAAGGAAGTCTGTATTGATTAACAAAGACAGGTGGTGCATTGGGATCTGTTTGAATTTTTGCAATGTCAAGTCTGTAGTCCCACAGTCATAAGAATCCCTAGCAAAAATATCCTTGTATTCCATCAGGATTTCTCGTAGCTGTTGGCGTTCATCATCACTGGACTAGCCATTAGCTAAGGAGATTTGCTCTTTGACTATTTGCTGAAATCCTGGAAAGATTTCAGCCTGTCCTATCTCATAGGCTTCTTCCAACCTAGAGGTGAGATCCCCTTAATTATAATTTACATTTCCCCCATGACTCAGGATGGTCTGCTGCCCATAGTGAGGGGTGTGCACTTCCAGATAACACCCAATAGGAAGAGATAACCGTGTAAAACAAAGACACTCAAATGCAGATTATTTATTACAAAGTGAGTTCATATAACAAAATGCATACTCACTAGCGTTTAAAATCAATATAGGCATATATGAAAAAAGCAATCCCTCCGGTACGGTTCTTGTGTGTTATCCTGAGCAGATTCAGCCACCTGGGTCGATCTGAACCAAGTCTGGATGCTAAATGCCAGGGGTTATTAGAAAACTGCTGGTATGGTAATAGAGACTCTACGTACGTTTCTTCTGAGAACGCTCAGACTTTTTTAAGAGTTAGCAATCTGTCAAACCAAGGCTCAAACTGGCTTTTTAAGAGCCTATGTTATTGGAACCTGAGACTTAGCCAATGGCATGCTGTGAGCCATGCACATAACTATGCTGATTGGATAAAACAGAGGATGTACTAAGCACTTAATGTTAAACAACATAGGGTGTGAACCCTATATATCATGAAATTTGGGGTACATAAAACACCCTCTGTAAATTATAAAATATAAATAAACTCACCATTAGAAATATATATAAAAAACATTGTATAAAACATCATTAGTTGAAAGAGCAAGTGCAAAGAAAAATGTATATGTACCAAATGCAGAATTGATAGCTCCCATATTTGTGTTATGAATATTGTATAGCCAATATAGATATGATCATGGTAAGAATAAAATAAAATAAATATATCTATGTGAACATATGAATGTGAGCATATATCAATGGAAAAACCACATCATGAAATAGAAACGGTAATAAAAGAAAGGTTGTTAAAAAAAAGAATGGTTGTTAAAAAGAAAAATGGTAGTTAAAAACGCTTAGCATGTAAGGACCCTATTAAGAACAAAGGTATTGTTACCACATGCTTAGGTGTTGTTTTTACATAAAAGCCTGTAGGTCTAGTTCAATATTTAAGCCCTGAGGGTGCATGGATTACAGTTGGTAAATACAATATGACTCCCTGCATTTCATGGAAAGTAATCTATTGGGGTATCTATTTGGTGGAATCCAATCTATGATCTGTATTTTCAGACTTGTGGGGTCCTTATTGTGCCTTATTCTGAAATGTTCAGACACACTGTGGGTTGTTAACCCCGCTTTAAAGTTATTAACATGATCAATCCGCCTGGTTCGTACATTCCTCTTAGTCCTACCAATGTAAATGAGGTTGCAGCTACAGCTGAGGAGATAAACGCCATGATTAGTGCCACAATCGCATTTATATTTAATTGTAAAAGTTTTTGATTCATCATAGTTCCAAAAGAACTACCTTTTTTGATAAAACTACACATCCCGCACCTGCTCACTCCACATCTATATGTACCTGGTTTTTGTTCTAACCATGTGGTGATGGGTGCTGTATCTTTATTGGTGCCACGTAGTTTGGTGGAAGATAGTATATTCTTCAGATCCCTGTTTTTTCTAAATGTCACCAAAGGTTTCAACTGTAGAGTGGCACCTAATACAGGGTCTGCTTTTAAAACCCCCAGTGTTTTTTGAGGATGTTTTGGATATCTTTACTACCCTGATTATAAGTAGTGATGAATCTGGCTTCATTGTTACATACTACTTCATTTGGGACTAAATTTCTGTTTTTTGGTTTCAAAACAGTTTTTCTTTCCATATTTCTAACTTTATCTTTTGCCACTTGTATTGTTGTAGAATCATATCCTTTCTCCTTAAACCTAGCATCTAACAGGGCCTCTTGCTTATAGTAATCCACCTTCCTGGTGCAGTTTCTTTTAATTCGTTGATACTGTCCCAGGGGAATGTTGGTTTTCCACCTCGGCAGGTGACCTTTTTTTTGGCGTTCAAAAACCTGTTCTTATTTGTGGGTTTGCGATAATTGGAAACTGCTATCTTCCTATTTTCGTCAACGAAGAGCAAAAGATCTAAAAATTCCACCTGCTGTTTGTCCACCATAGAAGTGAATTTAAAATTATAATTGTTATTATTCATATGGTTGACTAAATCTCCACAGTCAGTCTCTGATCCTCTCCAAATCATAACGATACCATCAATATAGCGATAATATCTGATCAGGTTGCTGATGTGGGGATTGTTAGCCCATATGTGTTGCTCTTCAAAGTTATGCATAAATACATTTGCATACGATGGGGCAAATGTGGTCCCCATCGCAGTCCCTTGTACTTGTTGAAAACTGCTTTTCAAATGTGAAATAATTATGATTTAATATGAACGTGATACCTGTTATAATGAAATCTAAATGGTTTTGGGGGATATTTGTACTACCTAGTGACTCTTGTACAGCCTTAATGCCAAAATTGTGGGGAATACACGTGTACAGATATGATACGTCACACGTGATCCATATATAGTTGTCTTGCCATTGGAGACCCTCAAATATCTTGATGGTATGAAGGTTATCCATGAGATAGGCTCTAGTGGATTTCACAACTGGCTGTAAGTAGTGATCAATGTATATAGATTAGTTATTAGTCAGGGACCCTATCCCGGATATAATGGGTCTACCAGGAGGTGCTATCTGTGTTTTATGCACCTTCTGCAAATGATAAAATGTGGGTATGGTTGGGTGTGATTCCATTAAAAAATGGAATTGATTATTATTTAAAATGTTATCATTGTTTGCATCTTTCAAGATAAAACTTAATTCTTTCTTAAATTTCAAAGTTGGATCAAAGTGGAGTTTCTTGTATGTTTGACTGTCGCTAAGAATATTATTGGCTTCCTTTAGGTAGTCACTCCTGTCTTGTATGACAAACCCCCCCCACCCTTATCTGCTGCCCTAATAATAATATTCCTATTATCTTGTAAAGATTTCAGAGTTCATCAGAGGTTGTCATTATATTTAGTTACCCAAGTTTTATCTTTGGACTCCCATAATTTCTTCAGATCCCCACAAACTAATTTGTTAAATGTAGTGATGTATTCACCTTGGGCTGAATAAGGGTAGAAACTGGATTTCCTTTTAAAATTACTATGCTCAATGTTTCATTGTCACGTTTACATATCGTTTAATAACAACCAGTTACTTGTACTGAGAATATCCCTTTAATTCTCTGATCAATTTACCTGCTATGCTATTTAAGCCTCCTCCCCCCTCTCCACTTTGCTTGTTATTGGTTTCCACTAACCTTAGTGTGATTCAAACTGAGCACTAATTTACCTCTTTGGATTTCATCCTAAATTATTTCTTTTCGGATTCACCAAACTTTTCCTGCTGAAATCAGCCTTCATCTTTTGTTACCAGATTGACATTTTTTCCAAGCCGTTGCTGTCAGCTTACTTCATTCAGCCTAATCCTCCGCCCTGCATCGTGGAGCTGTGACGTCACACGCCAATATTTTCGGCATCAGCGCTGCAACTGCTTCCCCAATTCAAGCTGTGAGATTTTTCCTTAAACTTTCTAATACTTTGTTTACCCTCAAGGTACAGTCTGTAACCTCTTACTTATTTTTCATGCTATTATCTTTTTTGCAATAACTGCTACGCATACTTGGCCATAATTCCTTATATATTGTGGTAAAGCTTTATACTTTCATAGTAGCTATTTTTTGTGTTAACACTGTTTCATTTTTTCCTTTGGTTATAGTCATGGTTTTTCTGTTGTTCCTCCAGTAATCATTTACTCGATACAGCTATAGAAATACCTAATGCTATTTATCCATATAACAAAATTGCAAAGTTTATACTCGGATTCTGACATTACTTCTTTTAGTAATCCATGTTATTATCTAGTCTAAACCTTGCTACAATTCCTATTAACTCAGCAGTTGTGATTCACTTATATTTTTTTCATACTACAACATAGTATCTTTAACATTACAGAATAACAAGCCTTAAAATATGGATCCAGCTGAGATGTCTAATCAGATACAAACTCTCTCTCAAAAAGTGGATGCCTTAACTGATGGCCTCAATACCCTCAAACAAGAAAACCAGGGACTGAAAACTTATATTAAAGACTTTGTAGATAGTAGTACCCGGTTCCAGGAACCACAAGTTAGTCTCCCAGATGTATTCTCAGGGGACAGAAAACAATTTAGAGATTTTAAAAACTCTTGTCTTCTGTTGTTTGCACTAAAACCATACACATATCCCACTGACAGAGTTAAGGTGATGACTACCATTTCCTATTTAAGAGCAGAACCCAGAAGCTGGGCTAATTCCTTCCTGGAAACAAACGATGATATACTTAACTCTCTAGATTCCTTCTTTTCTACCCTTGGTCAGCTTTATGACGACCCTTACAAACAATTAACCGCTGAAACTGCAATGCGCTCTCTTAAACAGAGAAGAAGAGATGTAGAAGATTATATTGCAGATTTTAAGAGGCTAGCTACTGACACCCAATGGAATAATTTGTCTCTAAAAAACCAGTTTAGACTGGGTTTGTCAGAATCTATTAAAGACGAACTTTCTCGCATTGAAATTCCTCACACTTTGGAGGAACTAATTAATCTCAGTATCAGTATTGACAGAAGGCTTAGGGAGAGACAAAACGAGAAAGGTTATCATGAATCAACACATAAAAAACAACACTCCTCTTTACCTACACATTCTCATGTTAAAAACACCACTGAACCTATGGAAATTGGGTTTCTTAAAGGCCCATTAAGCAATCAAGAAAAGTTAAGAAGGCGCTCCCAGAATTTATGCATGTACTGTGCATCCGAAGAGCATACTGTCAAGGCCTGTCCCATTCTCCAGAAACAGAATAAGGGTAAGAACTCCCATCCGTTTAATTCCTTAAATGCTGTGTCACACTCTGCAAGCTACTGTAACCTATGCCTTCTCTTGCAGTGGGATCAACTTCGAGTGAACGTTTCAGGGATAATTGACTCTGGTGCTTCTGCCTCTTACATTGATGTGTCTTTTGCCACAAAAAATAAAATTCCACTTATAAAAAAAAAGGCTCCTGTACCTTTAAGGGGTATTGATGGGGAGGTTTTGTCCTCTGGACCGGTAATGTATGAAACAATACCATTGCTCCTATCCACACCAGACCACCATAGGGAGTACATTTCCTTTGATGTCATTACATCCCCCGTCTTCCCTCTCATTTTAGGCCTACAATGGTTAAAATTACATAACCCTCTGATTTCATGGTCAGATCTAACTGTAAAGCTTAATTCTGATTACTGCTTATCCACTTGCTACCCTACTCTGCTTTTACAACCACCTCAAATCTCCACTGATATAGAGATACCTGATGTTTATGCTGACTTTATTGATGTTTTCAGTAAAAAAGAATCTCAAAATCTACCGCCGCATCGTATTTATGACTGCCCTATTGATTTATTACCAGGTGCAGTCATACCTTGCGGTCATGTGTTCCCGTTGTCTAAACCTGAACTGGAACACTTAAAATCATATATTGAGGAAAATCTACAGAAGGGGTTCATCAGACCATCTACTTCCCCCGCTGCGGCCGGTATGTTTTTTGTAAAAAATAAAGATGGCAGTTTAAGACCCATAGTGGACTACCGGCAGCTGAACAAGGTTATTGTTAAAAATCGGTATCCTTTGCCCCTTATTTCAGAGCTAATTGAGCGTTTGGAAGGTGCCAAGGTCTTCACTAAACTTGACCTTCGAGGTGCATATAATCTCGTTCGTATGAGGGCTGGAGACGAATGGCTGACGGCATTCCGTACTCGTTATGGCTTGTACGAATATACCGCCATGCCATTCGGTCTCTGCAACGCCCCGGAAACCTTCCAACACTTTATTAACGATATTTTCAAAGATATTCTTGACACCTATATTGTAATCTATCTTGATGATATTTTGATCTATTCAAAAACATTAGAAGATCACATAAAACACGTCAGACAGGTATTATCACGCTTACGCTCACATTCTTTATATGCTAAAGCCGAGAAATGTATATTTCACACAAACCAGATCACCTTTCTTGGTTATCAGATTTCGGAATTTGGCATACAGATGGATGACTCAAAAATCACCACCATAAGACAGTGGCCAGAGCCAAGTAATAAGAAACAGGTACAAAGCTTCCTTGGCTTTGCAAATTTTTACCGAAAATTTATAAATAATTTTGCAGCAATTGCCAAACCACTTACCAACCTCACAAAATCAAATACTAAGTTCATCTGGACTGCTGAATCCCAAAAGGCTTTTGATCTCCTAAAACAAAAATTTACCTCTGCACCTATATTACGTTACCCTAACAACCAACTCCAATATGTATTAGAGGTCGATGCCTCCGATTATGCTATTGGAGCCGTTCTTTCACAAAGAGAACACTTAAAGAAACCTCTACATCCCGTAGCTTTTTATTCAAGATGTTTGACGGCTCCTGAGTTGCATTACCCCGTGGGTGACAAAGAGTTACTGGCTATCAAGGTTGCTTTTGAACAGTGGCGTCATCTCCTTGAAGGTGTGACATACCCAACCATAGTGTATACTGATCATAGGAATTTACAGTACCTCAAAAGTACTAAAACCCTCACTGCCCGACATGTTCGTTGGAATCTGTATTTCTCCAGATTTGATTTCCTTATCACTTACAGACCGGCTAGTAAGAACAAGAAGGCAGACGCTCTCTCACGACTGCCTACTCCCTCCGATCTCTGTCTTCCAAAAGAATCTGTAATCCCAGAGAATAAATACCTGTTGTTTCTCATTGATTCTATTCCATTCCTAAGAGAAGAACAACATAAAGATCAAACTAAGCCTCTTCAACAGTTACAAATGAAACAGGATTCCCTTTATTATTTTGATGAGAAGTTATATGTACCCCCTTCTATCAGAGATTTGATATTACATTCAGCTCATGAATCCTTACTTGCGGGACATACCGGAATCCACAAGACACAAGAGCTTATTAAAAGGAGTTACTGGTGGCCTGATATGAATACCGACATAATGAAGTACATTAACACCTGTTCAGTTTGTGCTACCACTAAAAGATCAAAACATAGGCCCTATGGGTTACTCATGCCTTTACCTACTCCATCACGACCTTGGGCCGACATAGCCTTGGATTATGTCGTTGATCTCCCCAGATCCTCCAATAATACTACTATCCTTGTTGTGGTGGACTTATTCAGTAAGATGATACATCTTATACCGTACCACAAGCTACCTACCGCTGCCGAAACTATACATTTGCTCTTACTACACGTTTTCAGACTTCACGGTCTCCCTCGACGCATTTTAACAGACCGTGGCTCCCAGTTTACTAGTTCTCTCTGGACTGAATTTTGCAAGATGTTCAATATTGACAAAAGACTTTCAACCTCTTATCATCCTCAGACTAATGGTCAGACTGAAAGGTCTAACCAAAGCATTGAACAATTCCTAAGGTCTTATTGTCATTTCGACCAACACTCTTGGTCTCAACATCTGCCCTATGCTGAATTTACCTTCAACAACACAGTACATTCCACAACCAACCAGACTCCATTCTTCATTAACTATGGATTCCATCCAACATTTCAACTACTACCCCAAATCAGTTCACTACCATATATCTCTGATTTAACAAATTCCATCACTTCTAATTTTGCAAAAGTCAGGGACGCTATTGAACAAGCTAAAACCAAACAGAAACTTTATTACGACTTAAGAAGGATGGCTCCACCACGGTACTCCCTTGGAGATTTAGTTTGGCTGTCAACCAAAAACTTACATCTTAATACTCCTAGCAAGAAACTTTCACCTTTATTCATTGGACCTTTTCAGATAATCAAAATCATAAATGAGAATGCAGTTCGGTTACAATTACCTAGCACTCTGAAAATACACCCTACCTTCCATGTTTCCCTACTAAAACCCTACCGTTCTGTACGTGATGCCACTTCACGCCAAAGTATTCCTCCTATCTCCATTGATCCCAACATTGAATATGAGGTTAAATCCATACTTGACTCTAGAATGTATAGGGGTAACTTACAGTATCTGATAAGATGGAAAGGCTACACTTCGGAACATGACTCTTGGGAGCCATCAACAGAATCCGGATCGTCCTCATCCCTGATCCACGGAGTGGATCATTTAGGGGAGCATCCTGTCACGTTTACATATCGTTTAATAACAACCAGTTACTTGTACTGAGAATATCCCTTTAATTCTCTGATCAATTTACCTGCTATGCTATTTAAGCCTCCTCCCCCCTCTCCACTTTGCTTGTTATTGGTTTCCACTAACCTTAGTGTGATTCAAACTGAGCACTAATTTACCTCTTTGGATTTCATCCTAAATTATTTCTTTTCGGATTCACCAAACTTTTCCTGCTGAAATCAGCCTTCATCTTTTGTTACCAGATTGACATTTTTTCCAAGCCGTTGCTGTCAGCTTACTTCATTCAGCCTAATCCTCCGCCCTGCATCGTGGAGCTGTGACGTCACACGCCAATATTTTCGGCATCAGCGCTGCAACTGCTTCCCCAATTCAAGCTGTGAGATTTTTCCTTAAACTTTCTAATACTTTGTTTACCCTCAAGGTACAGTCTGTAACCTCTTACTTATTTTTCATGCTATTATCTTTTTTGCAATAACTGCTACGCATACTTGGCCATAATTCCTTATATATTGTGGTAAAGCTTTATACTTTCATAGTAGCTATTTTTTGTGTTAACACTGTTTCATTTTTTCCTTTGGTTATAGTCATGGTTTTTCTGTTGTTCCTCCAGTAATCATTTACTCGATACAGCTATAGAAATACCTAATGCTATTTATCCATATAACAAAATTGCAAAGTTTATACTCGGATTCTGACATTACTTCTTTTAGTAATCCATGTTATTATCTAGTCTAAACCTTGCTACAATTCCTATTAACTCAGCAGTTGTGATTCACTTATATTTTTTTCATACTACAACATAGTATCTTTAACATTACATTCATTCTGATCATGAATAGTGAGATCAAGTAAATTCTGAGTCTGATTATCTCCCAACTCTGACAGTGTAGAACCTATAGCAATATCTTGCATGCTATTCGAAACCCCCAAGGTTTGATAATCGTCTTTGTTTAGGTTGATTTGTGCTGTATTGTATACTTTAATGTGAGATTACGAATATATTTTTGTATATCAATGTAAGTTTGGAATTTATCCGGTGCTGACTTGGGGGCAAAGTTTAACCCTTTGGCTAATAGATTTATTTCATTGTTGCCTAGTGTGGTGCTTGACAAATTAAAAATACTTGCCTTCTTCCTTTTTACCGCATCCTCTTTAACCCCTTAAGGACCAGCGACGTACCCTGTATGTCGCTGGCCTTTTTTTGGGACTTGATTGTTTTATAGCGTGGTCTTTCCACCAGCATTGAGACTGCTCTATTCCACAAAGCCTGCTGGAGGGAGGGCATTAATAGCGTGTTCTTGCTAGACTTGTGCTATTATGTCCTGAAAAACCCTTTAACGACCAGTGACATACAGGGTACATTGTGGTCATTAAGGGGTTAAATATGCGTCTCTGAGACTTTCTCCCCCCTCTGCATCCCCACTTCCTCTTCTTCTTTTGCCCGGGGATACCCTTAAGTTTGGAATATTGGCATCTTCTATTTCTTTTAAGTTTCGAAACCTTGTTGATGGAGGGACAGCCAGGTTTATAAAACTAAGCCCATGATTATTATTACTTGATTGTGGATCCCTATTTGTATGTTGTGCAATTGGTTGGTGGTGTTGTGTTTTAGGTTTCGCTCCTTGTTTATTCCAACTATGGTTGGTATGATGTCCTTCTTCAAAATTTTCTAATATTTCATATCTATTTTCAAAATTATTGGAATTATTATGATAGGACCTTTGTTCAGGGCGATTATTTTGCTAAGGGGATGTTTCCAATATGGTGGAGTGAAACAGCTCGATTTATTCTGATGCCATGTATGATTAGTGGGTGTTTGGTGTATTTTACCCATTCCCCTAGTATTTGGCTGTTGTTCTTTAAAACCCCTATATCCCTACTTGGAATTATTAAAGGCTTTTGTATGGCCTACATTATCTCTATATGGGGTATATTGGTATGTATTAGCCCTATTATTTTTAGTGTTAGTATTATCATTAGAGTTATAAATTCCTCTACTATGAGTTTGTTGTGCTATGGTTCTATTATCCATTTGGGAGATATGTCTTTTTCCACTATTAATATCTTCCATTTTATTTGCATTGGTTTCCTCGTTGTTCTTCAATTTTACAGATGCCTTCCTCTGAGCTGGAGGGATAAATAGATCATCCTTAACTTTCCCAATTTCTACGAGGAATTGCGAATGATCTCCCCCTTTAGGGAATTTAGGGTCTCCCTTGTGGAGGTATATGGTTAATTTTCGCAGTCTAAGGAAATATTTGCTATCTTTCCAAGCAAAATTTTAAAAATATTACCATCAGCGCTGCTTAAAGGAGTCTGATCATCTATTTGTAGGATAGTGATTTCAGGTACAGAGTTACTCCTGAAATTAATTTCCACAGCATCTGGCTTCTCTTCCACCACGTGACAGTTATGTCGGGTGCGAGATATAACGGACCACTGATAATTAATAGGCCTTTTTACTTGTGACCAAATAACATTATTTATGCAATCAATTATGGTGCTTAATCACTTCAGGAGATCACTACCAATTATTAAATGATCAGTTGGCAGATCCACTATAATGACAGGGTGTCTTATTACCCTGTTCCCCAGCCTTAGTTTTAACCATGCCATACCATAGACTTTGAGAGAGTCACCTCCAACACCTATTAGTGAACCATTAAATTATTTTATCTTAGGTTTGTGGGGTGTTAGCTCATTTAGCTGGGTGTAGTACCTATGGGATAAAATAGTTGCCTGAGATCCAGTATCAATTAATCCCATGATAGGAGGATAGCAACTGAATCCTGGAGCTCAGCTAATACATAATATCTCCCTGCAGTTTCTACCATTTTACACATAAAATTAGCATGATTACATATCTGTGGGCTTCGCCACGTTTTACCTATATTCGCCACGTTATCTGATGCAGAAGAAACTTCATTCTTACCAGTGCTTTCCTCTGTAATAGGGTTGATAGGGTTCCTGTGTACTGCATCTGTGGGAATAAGGTTAGGAGAAAACTGCAAAGGAAGAGGTTTAATAGAGCTTCCAGGCTGAGGTTGCTCGTCATCACATCTAAATCGTCCGTTCCAGGTCTGTAGGGAGAGAACATGATTAGTACCATTATTTACATTCATTATTTAATTTGGTATATCTCTCCCCCCTCTCTCAGGTAATACCGCAGTATTTATGACTGTGCCACTGCTGGCCACTGGCTGTACCCCTAAAAAAATATTAGGGTTCTGAGCCATCAAAGCTTGACTCATATTAGTAAATAGTGTACATAATTGACTTACTTGCGTACTGAATTGGCCAACTTGAATGGACAAGCTACTTTTACCCATGGACCGATTTTTTGATATCCCAGGGTATTGATTCCTGGATCCTTGGGATCCCTCAGAATCATAGCTATTGTTCCTTTTTTGACGTGGTTGTCTTTGTGGTTCAACTTGTTCAGCATTAATATCTTGGGGAGCACTATTTACTTGGGGTGTCTGGTTACCCTGAGAGTATTTTCGCCACTTTTGGTATTTATTTTTACAGGGGTACCAATTACCTTGTGGGTTTTCATCTGATTGGGGATAACTATCTATTTGGGAATGCCCCCATTTTGAGTATATTCTCTCTGCACCTCAGCCCGTGTTGGGGGAGGGGCAGAGCTAAAACTTTGCAGGGAAGGCCTGTTTTCTTGGGCCACCTCCGCATAAGTTTTCTTGTTAGACTCCAAATTGAGGGGGCTAGGTGACACCCTAGTTTCTGCCACAATTTTGGGGCTGGGCCTTGGTTCCTTTTTAACCCGCTGTTCATCGGACTGCTGAATAGAGTATAACTTGGTACTCTTTGATCAGCCAGTCCAATGAGCAGTTCTCATCAAAATCTGTAGCCAGATTCATTTTGATGTGTGAGGGTAGTGCTTCAAAAAATAAATTCACAAACTCTGAGCTTTCAAAAATGGGGTAGTCTTCGGCCATACTGTACACACTTTTTAGTACAGAAAGGAATTCTATAGGGCTTTGATTGGCACTACATTTTAAACCGTATACAGCTATTTTTGCAGCGGTTTTACTGCGATATTGCCCAAACTCCTTTTTGTACTGATTTTTTGTTTCACTCCAGGAATGAATATTCATATCCTTTAGTGAAGCAAAGAATTTGTGATGTTTACCCTCAAATACCCAGGGCAGAAATTCAATTTTTGACTGCTCATTAGTAACATTATGGATAAAGCATTTTTCATAGGTCACTAAGTGGTCAATTATAGAATTGGTTCCCCTGTTGCAAAACTTAGGTACTGCACTATTTAAAAATGTAATTATTTTAGGGGTATCATATACCTTATTGGGCGTATATTGAGCTTTCCTAGGGACCTTATTTTTGGGGCTGGAGCATTCCCTATCTGTCCTTCTATTGTGGGGAGATCCCTTACCCATATTAGCATTATGGGGGTTATTTGGGTAGCTGGCTCTGCCCTCTGACTCACTACTAGAGCTTTCCCCCTCATCTGAAGTATAGCAGTTCCCTGAATTTATAACCTGAGGTGACTGTCTATTTGGGAAGTGTATTTCTGACCCAATAGGGGTCCTTTGTTTAAATTCTTCCCTAATATTATGCAGTTCATTTCTCATCAATTCTTTAAGGGATTTAAAATTATCTGCATTATCCTCATTGCTAATAGAGGGGCTTTCATTATGACGATACGGCCCTTTTAAACCACTTAACTCTCTTTTTGGCTTTGTGCGAGTTGTTTATGCAAATCTTCTATTTGAGCTATTAAAGTCTGGTTATATTTTTGTAAGGTTTTGGACAAACTGGACAATTTTATCCTGGACTTGTTCTGCCTCTTCCTCATCTATTTTCATCCCTCAGTTGCTTCAATTGTGAGTTTTGAACTTCAATCTTATTGTACATTTCATCATTCACATAGAGGAGCAGACCCCAAGTTTTTAAAATTATTTCATCTCGTTTCTTTGGCTTTTGAGGTTGGCCAAATTTTAACAGCCCTTGAAATATTTCGCTTTCACCACACCATATATTTGCAATATTTTTGGCCTTAATCTTTAGCATCTTAATGTAATTGCCTAATTCTCTCTTAATACTTAATCTATTTTTAAGGTGAATGGCTTCTGTTTTAAAAGGACACTGAACCCAATTTTTTTCTTTCCTAATTCAGATAGAGCATGAAATTGTTCTAATTTACTCCTATTATAAACTTTCTTCATTCTTTTGGTATCTTTATTTGAAATGCAAGAATGTAAGTTTAGATGCCGGACCATTTTTGGTGAACAACCTGGGTTGTCCTTGCTGATAAATTCATCCACAATTAAAAAAGTGCTGTCCAGAGTACTGAACCAAGAAAAAAACTTAGATGCCTTCTTTTTCAAATAAAGATAGCAAGAGAATAAATAAAATTTGATAATAGGAGTAAATTTGAAAGTTGCTTAACATTGCATGCTCTATCTGAATCACGAAAGGAAAAATTTGGGTTCAGTATCCCTTTAAGCGTTTCTGCCTGACTAACGGGCGATTTTGGGGAACATATTTCAATACTATGTATATATTCATTGGATTCACTTCTAGTAACAGACATTATTATTTTGGCTTAGTATTTGGTTAAATTAAAATGCTAATACAATTTTGACCAACAAGAGAACTTTTGTTTTTAAAATATGAATATTAATTTTGAAAAATTAATTTAAAAAAAATTAAAAAAATATATAAATTTTCCTAAAAGAGTTTTTTTCTTTTTTATAATCTATATTTACTACAAATATATTATATCAATGTGATAAATATAATAATCTTACAGTGATGGCTCCAGATAATATGTCAGTATATACCAGGGTTATAATACAATTTATTTATATTATTCTTTAAAACAACCTCCAACTAAAATGTATATACAAAACAATTGAAATTAATAATTATTCCTAAATTCTTTAGATTAGATTGCAATATATTTATGTAGAGACCAGATTATGAATCAAATTATACACGCTTATGCTGTTATAATATTCTTTACAAAGATCATAAAAGAGATACCCTTAAAATTAACTTTACTCATAATAATCGCATTAAAATACCAGAGTATGGACCGTTAACTTAACAATGCTTAGTTAGACAATATAACAAAATACTTTAACATCCAATTGATATGCCAATATATCTGAATTGAAATAACCTCTTATTTAGCTACAATAAGGCAAATTCTAATATATATATATATATATATATATATATATATACACAAAACAGAGAAGTACTCCAAAGGTCTTTCAAAAGAATAGTCACTTTAATAGTGAACGTTTTCGGATCACAGGGGATCCGTCCTCAGACTTAAAAAGTACTATTACTTACTATTACTAAGTAATAGTACTTTGTAAGTCTGAGGACGGATCCCCTGTGATCCAAAAACGTTCACTATTAAAGTGACTATTCTTTTGAAAGACCTTTGGAGTGCTTCTCTGTTTTGTCTATATAACTTTTGTGACAGCACCCAGGGCTTATGTTTTTTGAAAATCTGGAGTGCACTTTGTTCAGTTTTTAATCATTAATATTTAATACCAATATACTTACTACAATCTAACTAAAGCTTTAGAATATCTTTGTTTAAAATATTAAATATACAATTGCTTATACTTTAACAGATCACCAGTTTGAGAATTCAGTTAATATCCAAATATGTCTTTTGTCATATGTCTTAGGGGAATTATGCACATTTGTAAGAGAATTAATCTTGATAGCCTCTTATCCACAAAGAGTGTCTCAACGTATTTGTCTTACAGAAAACTGTGTTCGCACACTGGTCTCCCTATAAGCAAAAATGGCAGCAAGCAGGATTGCAACAGTTACCAAGAAAAACATTTCAGCCAAGTTTTTCCTTCTCTGTGTGCAGGGAGTGTTTGTCTGAGACAAAACTCCTCCCCGCTTTTTAATCATTCGATAGATTTGGATACGCTCTTTTCTCTAAATGGCTACTGAGAAATGCCATTTTTAACAGCCAAATTCCTTGGTTGTATTTCTGGATTTAGGCCATCGGGGGCAGCAGACAAAGACAGTTTCATTTTCAACACTGCTATACAGTAAATACAGTTCTTATATATATATTTTTATCAAATGCCTATTTTTATATACTTTTAATCTCCTAGTTTTAATAATTATACAGGTGGCCTTCGGTTTACGCCGGTTCAATTTGCGCAGTTTCCGAATAACAACCTTTTTTTCAGTCATGTGCACTAATTAAAATAGCCAGTAGGTGGAGCTGTCCGCTTGTTTTGCAGCAAAGTTATGCAACTTAACAGGTCTGAAATTGATCTGTGTACACAGAGCAGACATTAGCTATCGAGCAGTCACTTCTCTATTATCTTCCTGTCCAGCTGCTTGAGGTGAAGGTGCCTAACTGCCTATTAATCACTGCAGATTGAAATGCATAGAATAGGTGCAGACCCAATATTATCTGACATGCTAACAGTGCAGAGAACTGATTGCAGAAAAATGCAAGTAAAAAAACGTTTTTGTTCATTAAACTTTTTTTGATGATGATGCAGTCTGTTGTGTGATTATTTAATTAGGTGCTGTTAGCAAATGTTTTTGTTCATTAAACTTAGTTTGATGATGATACAATTTTTATTAGTAGGTTTATAATGCTGTTTAGGATTTAAAATCTTCATTTCAAAGCTTTAATAATAATGTATTAGGTGTTACTTATGACAATTTTGAGAGGGGCCTGGAAACTAACTCCCTCACTTCCCATTGACTTACATTATAAACTTGGTTTCGATTTACAATGGTTTCGATTTACAACCATTCCTTCTGGAACCTAACCCCGGGGTAAACTGAGGGCTACCTGTATGTTCCATATATGGTCCATTTAATATAATTTATTCAGAGTATTTCAAGATTAAACATGAATATACTCCACTTATAATATCTTAAAAATGCGTTTAAAAATCATATTTGCTATGAAAACATTTAAAAGGATTATAATACCTTCATCATGGACTCAATTTATTTCTCAGTTATCATCTTAATATCACATACATACCTTGAGATTAGCAATCAGATGTAGTTTCATATAATTATATCTATATTGGATTACTATCCCATATAAATATTTCATATCTGTATATCTCTTGCTGGGTGTATAAAACATATGATATTATTTAAAGCACCAATTATATATGTACTTATTAGATGCCTGGAAAATATAAGAATATGTTATCCATTTTGAAACAAGTTGATTAAACAATTTACATTGATTATATAGCTACTTATTAAGTTCAGCAAATACTTATCTAATATTTTACTGTGAGGCATTTCTTCTTATATCTACAAATATACATTTGTATACAATACTGAGGTATAGCACTGAAAATTAAACATAAGTTGTACTTTAAAATGAATTTTAAAGTTACAATGCAAAACATGTGTTTCTGTTAGCCAGCCTAATGTGTATCTAGTCTTCAAAGGAAATCCAGTGAGCCATTGTGTTAAATTATCACATGTGTCTGTTAGCTCATAATATCTTGAAATTCTGTTAGCTTATCTGAAAATAGTGCAGAATTTCGTCTCCAACACCCCATGATGCATATTGAGAATCTTCAAGGGGCTGTTTGTGATCTAACATTTGATTGCCAAGTAAGTGTTAATTATTTTCTTTCTGGGCTTTAGTCAGTTCCAAAGAGGTCATCACAGACAGCATGCCTGTATATCTCTATATGGGGTCACCACCTGATAACCTTTATTATACATTTTGGGCAGGAAACTCCATATATGGGCGTTCAAAATTTGAGAGTGTCATTCTAAGACTTTACAGGTGTGAGTTCCTTTGTTCTCAGATGTTCTGTCTACTGACATTCACAGATACACTGACAATACCGACACGAGCCATACCACCACCTGAGACCAGTAGTTATGGATTTTGCGAAACAAAAATGTTTCACAAAACTCATAACTAAAGTGTTACAAAGTATATCAACACCCATAAACTACCTATTAACCCCTAAATCGACCCACCCTCCTGCATTGCAAACACTATTTAAAACTTATCAACCCCTAATCTGCCACCCAGCCACATTGCGACTATTACATAAACCTATTAACCCCTAATCTGCCGCCCACCCACATCGCCAACACTATTTAAATATATTAACCTCTAAACCGCCGCACCCTGACATCGACGAAACTACAATAAAGTTATTAACACCTAAATCTCCGGTCTCCCCCATTGCCGCTACTAAATAAACCTATTAACCCCTAAACCTCTGGCCTCCCACATTGCCCCGACTAAATAAACTTATTAACCCCTAAATTTCCGGCCTCCCACATCACACCACTAAATAAACCTATTATCCCCTAAACCGCCGGTCCCCCACATCGCAATACACTAAATTAAGCTATTAACCCCTAAACCTAACACCCCCCTTAACTTTAAATTAAAATTACAATATAACTATATTTAAATAAATAAAAACTTACCTGTGAAATAAAAATAAACCTAAGTTTAAACTATACATTAACCTAACATTACTATTCTAATAAAATAAAAAACTACCAATTAAAAAATTGAAATTACAAATTTAAAAAACCTAACACTATGAAAAAAAATAAAAAATCTAAAATTACAAAAAATAATAAACACTAAATTACGAAAACTCCCCCACTAAGATTACAAAAAATAATAAACTAAATTATCAAAATTACAATAATTACACCTAATCTAATAGCCCTATAAAAATAAAAAAGCCGGGGTGTGTGTCCGTGCAGCGATCAGGAATGGTCGCATTTTCTTAGCACTCCAGCCGAAGTTCCGAAAAAAACACCGACAACGGAACAATATTACAGCAAATACACCACTGTAACAATATATATCTATGTGCTGTACATAGGCGCATTATATGTCAGATTATCAGCTGTGCTTTTGACGCAGGAGGACAAGATCGGTCGATTGAGGCCTGGAGCGGCGGCTCACACCGGGCAGCGCTACCCCCCTCGGTGAGCCGAGGTTCCCCGTCTTAATTTGGATGTTAAAAATTCAAACATAATCCCTGCAATACTTCTCTGGTTGGAACAGCAGCGGACTGCTACTCAAACAAAAGAAAATCTAACTGACAGGGAACGCCACAAACCTACTAAGATGGCCGCCAACAGAGAAGCAGGCCTTCTGAATAGCTTAGACTACTGCATGGCAAGACTCAAAGGCATTTTTCAGAGCTTGATTGATGGAGCTCCCTGGGATCGTCTGATAGAAATTTACGATAAACATAGTGAGCGTAATACCTTTATCGGTACCATGGAAGCTGCACCCCTGCAGGATGATGTTAAAATCAGATATGTCCCAACAAAACCTGCAGAGGCAACCACCACCTAACAAGCAGTCATACCATAAGGCGTCTTCTGAGAGGGGGCATTATACTACTTACACTAACTATATCGATCTGGTTGCCAGAAATCTCCTCGATGCTATAACGGCTCCGCATACAACTGCCGCAGAGCTGAAGACACCAGTCAGCAGAGCTTGTGAAAAAATAATTTTTGATGGGCAATTTCTGGGTTCCGTGCCGCAGCGGGAGTCCGGGGGGTGCCCCCGGGTAGTTTGCTTCCCCAAAATAGATTGTACATCACCTGCTCCCATCAAATCAAATAGTTCCTATTTGGACTTTTCTGAGAAGCTAATTAACACATCGGACTCTGCTGAAAAGATTACTGCAAATATGTTCCTAACAGATGGCAACGTGAAGGCCCCAATATCGACCACATGGTTTCATAATAACCACACTAGTTTGAATCTGGATGTGGGGACATTGCGCTCTCTAAATACCAATCCTAGGTGTTGGAAATTACCTGCTGGTTCTCCTTTAATATATATGGTCCACTAGGACCTCAAGTTGAACATTGGATATACAGCCTGTTGTTTGGTTCTATATTTAGTTAAGTTTATTTGTATTTTTTACATATTTTTTCAGCCTTGATAACATATTTAGAAGCCCTTGTACAATATATGCTTGTGTGTTAGCAATGTGTCATATAACTTTCTTTTGAAAGACAGTTTTTATTTCATATTGATGTGACAGATACCTCACATGATTTTATACTAGTTGAACCCATGCTCTGCGGCTTGCGGCCGTTGCCGTAGTCTGGGAAGAAAGTCTTTATCCACACTGTCAGGTATTACTTATAACAAAATATATACACAGAAAGCGTTATAATTAACTTTAATTTCTTGAGGAATGCAGAGCTGTAAGCGTACTGAAAATAATACTCTCATAGCAATATGGAGAGCCTTTAGCATCTTTAAAAGGTCACATATTTAATGCCAAGAAAACAGGCACATAATGTTAATGTGATGGTATAGTTATCCTTTTATAATGGAACTTTGGGGAGTTTCTGGTCACTTGGTCCTTATCGCTTAAGATTTACTTACTACCCAAAATAGGACCATGTGGATAAAATTAAATCAGCTTTATAGTGGTGTGCCGGCTTGATATACAAGAATTGGGTCTAGCACTCCCAAATTTTCTCATAGAGTAACTATATGTTTATAACCAATTACCAATATATCTTAACTATACACAGTACATCGGCTTGTTGACCTGTTAGTTGTTGTTGTTGCTGTTCTACTGTTGTTCTATATTCAATTTAAATTAAATAGCCCTGGGATACCCTTTATTTGAATAACCAAATTAGGCATTTGCATCATATAGTTGTTATATACGATGATTGTCTTAGCACTAGGATTTAATAGGATGCAATTTTGTTGTTTTTACTTTTTTGTTTTGTGTTTGCCAAAGCTTTTCTTTACTTTTCAATAGCGATATGCATAAATCCCCAGACTTAGCTAAGAAAATACTACTTGGTCCAAGAGTGACCTACTACTTTGTTAAAAGGGGAAAAGAAAAAGAGGTACTGTAATCAACTGTAAACGCATTTGATCTAGTATGATATGTATATTTGAAGATTTGTATATCTCATCCATCGTATAATGTATATTTTTTTGTCCTCAATAAAAAAAAAAGCCCCCCCAAAATAAAAACACCCCCTAGCCTACAATAAACCACCAATAGCCCTTAAGAGGGCCTTTTGTAGGGCATAGCCCTACATTAAACAGTTATTTTACCTGTAAAAAAATCCAAAGTCCCCCCAAAAGTAAAACGCACCACCCAACCTACCCCCCAAAATAAAAAACCTAACTCTAAAAAACAAACTAAAGGGGCATTTGTATGGGCATTGCACTTAAAAGGTCATTCAGCTATTTTTCACTGCCCTTAAAAGGGCATTCAGCTCTTTTACAATTGCCCAAAGCCCTAATCTACAAAAAAAAAAAAAAAACACCCAAAAAAATGAAGAAAAAAAAAAAACTAACACTAACCCCATTAAATCTACTCACGGTTCCTGAAGTCAGATTTTATTTTATAATTAAAGAACAGCTAAACTTTTCCATGATTGAATATTAGGTAATCTTAGCTAAACATAGGCTGTGTGTGCAAAAAAAACAAATAAATTAAAAAATAGTACATTAAACTATCAAGATGAATCTAAGCAAACGTCTGAGATTTTTTTAAGCTTATTGATAGTTCTTGCTTTTTACTTGGGGTGATAAAGGGATACTAAACCCAATTTTTTTCTTTCATGATTCGGATAGAGCATGCAATTTTAAGTAACTTTCTAATTTACTCCTATTATCAAATTGTTTTCGTTCTCTTGATCTCTTCATTGAAAAAGCAGGAATGAAAGCTTAGGAGCCAGCCCATTTTACATTCAGCACCTGGGTAGCGCTTGCTAATTGGTGGCTAAATGTATCCAGGGTGCTGAACTAAAAATGGGCAGGCTCCTAAGCTTTCATTCCTCCTTTTTCAAAAAAGGATACCAAGAGAACGAAGAAAAATTGATAATAGGAGTAAATTATAACGTTGCTTAAATGTGCATGCTCTATCCAAAGCATAAAAGAAAAAAATTGGGTTTAATGTCCCTTTAAAGGGACAGTCTAGTCAAAATTAAACTTTCATTATTCAGATAGGACATTTAATTTTAAGCAACTTTCCAATTTACTTTTACCATCAAATATGCTTTTTTCTCTTGGTATTCTTAGTTGAAACTAAACCTAGGTAGGCTCATATGCTAATTTCTAAGCCATTGAGGACTGTCTCTAATCACATGCTTTTTATTTGAAATAATTTTTTATTGATATTTAAACAATACAAAAGAATAAACAAGACCTTCACAGAAGACATAGCCACTTAATGACAGATAGATCAATGAGACCAATATTAGTAGACAGTAACTAAGATTTCCTAAAAGCATTTAAAACATTTACATTTGTATCGCTATATAGATGGAATTACTTGGTCGATTACTCCTTAAACAACAGCTATCATGCATCTTGTCTGTCAGTTTGTCTGGGGGACCTGAGTGGGGTAAGGACACCCCCTCATTCCCATCTTAACCAAAAAATGTATGAAGATCTTGAATACAAAGAGAGTATAGAGAAAAGTTGGGAAAATCAAAGGGGGAAGAGAAGAAGATAAGAGGGGAAGATGAAGAAGAGTAAGAAAATAGTGCCTTCCGACCATGACACACCCAGTGGAATTTTCATCAATAAGGATAATATTATGATTAACCAACGGATGTATAAAGGCATATAAGATCTCTGCTGTATTGGGTATATTGACAATTCAAACAGTATTATATGGAGTCATGTGTGATCCAATAAAACCAGACTTTGTGAAAAGCTTCCTGAGTGTCTTATAATATTGCTGCCTGTGCGGACATATTGTATATGTGCCTAATTTTATGTAAAATTTCGTCCCAGGGGGGAGCCCCCTCCTTCCAGTGACGGGCTATACATATACGTGTAGCTGTACATAAAATTTTGATAAATTGATTAATGTCTTTATTAAACTGCCTTAAGCGTACATTCAATAGGGCTTGCTTCATTGACAACTGAATGGGGCTATCTAGTATCCTACTTAAAAGGAGTGATAATTTATTCCAGATTATTTTAGAGTAAGAGCAGTCCCACCACATGTGTTTGTATGTACCTTCGACTTCACAACCCCTGTAACAGAGCTTGGACCCCCGTTTAATGGAATGAGAGGTGATAATTGGAGTGAGATACCATCTGAAAATTGTTTTAAGGCAATTTTCCTGCATATCAGCACTCAACAGGCCTTTACTCGCATTATATATTAAGTTGTTCCAGTCGGAAATATCAATTTCTGTATTGAGGTCGGCCTCCCATTTGAGCTGAAGGCTTGTTTTAGTGATTTGTGTGGAAGATTGAATTAGTTGGTATAATTGTGAAATAGTTTTTCTAGGTCTGGATGAGGAGCTACAAATTATTTCTAAGGGAGTGAATTTGTGACCAGTCAATGAAGGTAGGTATTTATGTATGATGGCGGATATCTGAAGATATAGAAACCAATGTAATTTGGAAGGAGACAGTTTATCCTGAAGTTGTGTGTATGTCATTAATTTGTCTTTGTCTACTAAGTCTGCAATCCTATAAAGACCTCTGTTTTCCCACTTCTGTATAGCTGGGATCTGTTCTGAAGGTATGATTACTTTTAGGGGGGTCTTGAGGGATCTGTTAGGGAGAATTTTGAGAGATGAAACAAGAGTGGACCAAGCTTTGAGCATGTAATCTGTAATTGGGAATTTATTACGTTTTTGGGTTTGAGCTCTATGTGGGTCCCACAGAGCCAGCTCTTGAGGATATAGTTTATTTATGTCTGACTCCAACGTGGTCCATCTTATCTCATCTTCCATTTTGTTATGGAGAGTAGTTTGGGCTAACCTAGCTGCTTGGAAGTAGTGTCTGAGATTTGGTGCACCCAGGCCTCCCAGTTGCCTATGTCTCGTAAATATTGGTTTAGGAATTCTAGCTTTTTTAGTCCCTCTTATAAAATTGTTAATGCAAGCTTGGAGATTGTCTAGATCACAATTCGGGATGCCTATCGGTAGGGTCAGAAATAAATATAAAATCTTTGGTAACACAGACATTTTGATCGCAGATAGACGTCCAAACCAAGAAAATCTAAGTTTGCTCCATTTAGTGAGGTCCTGTTTGATTACTTTATAAATTGGAGGATAGTTGGTTTGGTAAAGTTCCGATGAGTGTTTTGTAAGGTTGATTCCTAGATATTTGAGATGATGTTTTACCCAATTAAACTCAAAGTTTAGTTCTATCAATTTTTTTGTGTGGTCTGGAATAGCAAGAGGCATGGCTTCACATTTTTAAAGGTTCACTTTGTAACCAGATATAGTGGGGAAGTTCCTAAGGGTGTTGTATAAATTTGGCAGAGATATAAGGGGTTTGGTTAGGGAGAGCAAAACGTCGTCTGCAAAAAGAGTGAGTTTGTAAACTGATTGTCCTATTTTAATACCCGTAATGTCTGGGGAGTTCCTAATGTGTTGCGCCAGGGGCTCTATGCAAACAGCAAAAAGGAGAGGGGATAAAGGACAACCCTGTCTCGTCCCATTTAAGACCGCAAATCTGTCAGATTGGTGTCCCATTGCCTTAACGCATGCCGAGGGATAGGAATATATACTCTGGATCGCTGTAATAAAAGAACCCCTAAAGCCCATGGTATGTAGTACAGCTTGCATGTATTCCCAGTCGACCCTGTCAAACGCCTTTTCTGCGTCCAGGGATAACAACAGAGAAGGCGTTTTAGAAATATGCAAATAATCTATTAATGATATCATCCTTATGATATTATCTGGAGCTTCCCTATTTTTAATGAAGCCAACCTGGTCTGGGTGAATTAGTTTTGGGAGCAAGTGTTTTAATCGGTTGGCCAGAATTTTGGTAACATTTTTTAAATCTTGGTTAATGAGGGAAATTGGTCTATAATTATGACAGAGGGACCTGTCCTTACCCGGCTTAGGGAGGACTATAATTTTGGCATCTAAAAGTTCTGAGGGAATAGTATGTCCTTGAAGTATATGATTGCTAAATTTGACTAGGTGAGGTATGAGAAAGGATTTAAATAGTTTATAGTACTCACCTGAAAAGCCATCTGGGCCTGCTGCTTTACCAGGTTTCAGATCTTGGATAACTCTCTGTACCTCACTTGCACTGATGTCTGAGTTAAGAGTTGCCAAATCTTGTTGGTCAATTTGGGGCAGAGTGGCTTCCTCCAGAAATCTATTCAGGAGACAGGAAGTTTGTTCCGATTTGGAAACTTTCTTGCCATCGTATAAAGAACTATAATAGTTGGCAAAAGTGTCTACAATTACTTTTGGGTGGGATGTAGATTCACATGCATTTATGCGTAAGAAGGGAATGGAAATATCTTTGATCCTATCTCTAATTTTATTGGCTAGATAACGATCTGGTTTATTGGCGTATATATAGTATTTGGTTTGTAGTCTTAATCCGGCTCTAAGTGACTGGTCATTTAATAATTTATCTAGTTTTTGGCGTTGATTTTGCAATGTTTTATATACCTTGGGTGAGCAGGTAAGTCTATGTTGTTTCTCTAGTGTAGCTATCTCCTTGTATAGTGTCTGTAATAGTAACTGTGTTTCCCTTTTTGATTTTGACTTTAGTTGGATTAGGAAACCTCTTAACACCGATTTATGGGCTGCCCAAATCTGAATCGGGTTATCGATGGAATCTGTATTAATATTCCAGAATTCCATCATCTGTTTGAAAATACGATCTTTATGTTGGGGATTTTTCATAAGTGTGGGGTCATAAGTCCAGCTTCTTGCATTGTTTGGGGGAAGAAGCCCTGCTATTTTAGCTACTATTATGGAATGATCAGACCACACACAAGGATGAATGGAGGAGGATACCAGATTGGAAATTAGGGTTTGGCTCAGGAAAATGTAATCTAGCTTGAAATATTTTCGGTGTGCTGTTGAGTAGAAAGTGTGATCTGAAGTGATGCCATATAGCGCAGTCCAAGAGTCAAGTACATTATGTCCTTCCAGAGTACTGGAAATAGATTTAGTTTTTCTGTTGTTTCTAATTTGTGATTGTGTGGGTCGGATTTGTGACTGAGGAAATTGCATGTAGAGGGAGACATTAAAGTCTCCTGCTAGAAATATTCTAGCCGAGTTCCAGTTTGTGAGAAGGTGTGAGATTTTATTAATTAATTTGTCTTGCTTTTCGTTTGGGGCATAGATGTTGCAAAAAATAATTTCCACTTCGTTAATGTGGCCCTTAATGATTAGGTATCTAATCACATGCTTTTTAAATTGCTTTTCACAACAAAAGACATTATAGTTCACGTGGGCCATATAAATAACACTGTGTTCAGGCACAGAAAGTTATTTAAGATTTAGCACAACGCAATGCTAAATGCAAGTCAATAGATAATAAATAGTCACAGTCCTGTGATCAGGGGGCTGTTAGAAGGTTCTTATATACAAGGTAATCCCATAGGTAAAAAGTATATTAATATAACTGTGTTGGTTATGAAAACTGGGGAATGGGTAATAAAAGGGATTTCATCTTCAGTGCAGCAATGCACTATTGACAAGAGACATATGTGTGTTGTCACCAATCACCAGTTAGCTTACATCACTGCTCCTGAGCCTACCTAGGCATGATTTTCAACAAAGTAAATTTAAAATAGAAGTAAAATTGCATGGCCTATTTGGACCATGAAAGTTTCATTTTGACTTCCATATTACTTTAAACAGATTAAAGAACAATTTTCTCTCATGTTCTATTATCTCAGCGATTTAATATAACATTAACTCTTTTAAAATGGAATGAATATACAGTATGCAAAGAGTTTGCTGTAAGTATAGTATCCATAGATGCAAACAGATTAAACTGCTTAACTGAAACAAATAAAAACAAATGTGTGAACCAAGGGCAGAATTAAGCACAGGAAGACACAAGACCTTGTCCCAGAATTAAATTAGAAGTGTAGTGCAACAATGGGTTTTAAATGGTTCAAAAAACAAAAACAACTTAAATTGTAAATTAGGTCTCAGGTGAAAGGTTCTTCATTAAAATAAGTAAAGGAAATCGTGTAATCTCGGGTAACAGGTGACAAAGCTAGAAGACAATGGACCTAGGGGTACTGAACAATTTTATATAAAAGGATTGTCAATAAAGGTGATCCCAATAGAAGGAGCTCACCACAATACACTATCGAGAGAGTGCATCAATATTGATGCATATGATCTTACACAAATGCACACTTTCACAAACCTGAGCAAATGCCCACTGTGCTTAGAAAGAATTGCCACAAGTCAAAGGAACAACTAAAATATGTAGCGAAAGGGGCAAAGAAACACTACTATGGTACAAAAAAACAATCAATAGTGTGTATGTGTATATATATATATATATATATATACACAGTATATATACAGTATATATATATATATATATATATATATATATATATATATATATATATATATATATATAAAAGCAGTAATAGAAGAAATGTTCAATCCTACATTCAATATACACACAAATCCGTCCAAAGATAGTCTTATCATGAATCAACCCCTTGTGGCGATTGCCCTTAGAACTTCATGCATGAGGCTAACAGTGAAAATATACACACAGTCTTATGAATTGCCTTGTCAAATTCAGAGCGTAGTCACAGGTGTGAGTAAGTGTCAGTGTGGGTCTCAAACATAAATCTTCATTTTAGTGTTGCTTACTTATGCAAGAAACCGCTATGCGGCTATACCCACTTACCGACCTCACCGAATTCTTCCTCTGTGTGTGATTATTTTTTCCAGCCCGGGAGTTGTAATTCACGGCAGTGTGTAGTCTTGCATCCACATCAAAGCAGTCCTCTGTACTTCCGTAAAGCCGTGAATGCGTGTGTGACGTACCACGTGTACGTGCTCATCCAATGAGATTGGAGAGATTCCGGGACCTATCCTCGGTTAGCGGTGAGCCTCAAGGGAGAAGCCTAGCTGTCCACGCCAAGCAGGGGTATGAATGGAGCACCAAAATCCGCTAATGCACTTTTGCTGACCTGATAAATAAACGTATCCACATGCCCAAAGTTCACAGCAAGAAAGTGCAAAATAGCGGTAAAAACAAAAGCTTTATTCAAGTGTAAATACACTCATTAAAACATGGGGGTACCATCAAAAAAACACATATAAAAAGGACAAAAATCAAACATGAGAACAAAAAGCTGACATGTTTCGGCACACAGCCGTAATCATAGCTAAAGGGCACACCTGTATTAGACCTTTTATACCCTTATCTGAATTCTCATTGGTTACAATAAAATCATGTTTAAATTGTCACTCCTACCTGAAATGTAATTATCACTCCCAATCCAATCTTGAATAAGGAGAATAGGGTAGGACTCCTATGTAGGAGCACAATATGCTTATAGATTGTGTTAATTATTTTTAGTTACAATTCACAATGTCAGACTATTATTCGTCTAAAAGGTGATCTAAGTGGACAGATAGCAGCAGCAATAATGTACAAACAAGCTAATTATGCTATGTACTTAAAGTTTCTCTATTTTAAATAAACCTTCATTAAACGAGAGTATGTTGCTAGCTTCTTCCAAATAGACTAATAGAGAATGTAAGCATGTATATATAGATGTAAATTAAATTAAAATGTTATTGGACATCCAGTGTAACACTAAATATGAATGTGAATGTAAATATAAGTTTAAGTGATGGGTCACTAAGTTAAACCTAGTGTAATCAAATTCATTCTTTCAAACTCCTTTCTGTCCTTTGTTAAAGGTATTCTATTTCAGTTCACATTCATTATCACAGGATAAGATAGAAAAAATAAGAAAAATGAAAAAATGAAAACATTGGAAAAAATTAGCAAAATCTACTTCCAATAATTGATTAAGTCAAACTCAGAGTTCAGACCTAAAGGAACTCTAGTGCCCAATTTAAATATCCAAAACATCTCCCTCTTGCCCAGCAATTTGTCTCTATCCCCTCCCCTAGGGGGGGTAGCCACCCTTTCAATAGCCTGCCAGCGAAAGGTGGTTAGAGCTTTATTATGCTTTTTTGCAAAGTGCTGGACAAGAGGGGTTGTCGCTGTACCTGAACTGATTGTGGACAGATGATTCCTAATTCTTGTGTTGGCATCATTAGAAGTTAAACCAACATACTGTACGGAACACTCTATACAAGTTATTAAATAAATAACATATGTGGTAGTACAGTTTAGGCAAGTCTCGATCTTGAATGTTTCTCCTGTGCTAGTAGAATAGAAACTATCTGAAAATAGTGCATATTCACAGGGTCTACATTTTCGTTTACCACACTTGTATAACCCTTTGTGTTGCAACCATGAGCTTTCAGACTTTTTATCCAGTTTTGGCAAGCAAGAGGGGGACAGAATATTACCCAAAGTCCTACACTTCCTATATGAACATTTGAGGCCTCTGTCCACACACTCCGCTAATCCATCATCCGCTGTCAGCATTTTAAAATGTTTCTTCACTATTCTACAGATATCTCTGTATTGAGCACTGTACTCAGTGACAAAGTAAGACTCTTTCTTCCTCATTGGATTGGTATTATCAGATCTCTTTCTGGGGTCGAGTAGTGTCTTTCTGTCTATTTTGGCTACCTGCTCCTGTGCTTTATCTAGGACCATATCTGAATAGCCTCTTTCTTTGAGTCTTTTTCTCAAATCCTCACTCTGTTTTCTAAAAGCACCATCCTCCGTACAGTTCCTCCTTAACCTTATAAATTGTCCCTTTGCTACTGAAAAGGGCACATGTGGAGGATGGCAACTCTTATACAATATATATATATATATAATTACAATATCTATAATTATTATATTGTTTTATATATATATATATATCTTTTTTTAGGATTTTTTTTATTGAGGTTATATAATACAAAGTTTAGATTACAATTATAAGTGGTATAGAGAATACAAGCTGACAACATTCTTTTATATTGTTAACATCAGTTATAATACAGTGATGTGCATAATGTCAATAATTTACTCATTTTTATTAGGAGATAGAGAAGAGAAAGAGAGGATAAAGAGAATGTAGCATTTGTCAGTCGTTAAAAAAATCGGTATTAACATTTTGCACCTGAAGTCTTAAGCTTGATGAATCTAAATAATTGGAATGTTGCACCTCATGTTAGATATCATCAAGAAGGTTCAATGTTTGTACTTGTTATACAGATATTCTTCCAAAATAAAAACCATGACTATAAAAAAACTGTGCACTTTTCTTTCATATAGTGATATTCTTCTAATTGAAGAGTTGCATTGGGGACAATTTATCATCGATCTGTCAGACATCATCGATGAATGCCGACAGCATATGCTGTAGGCATTTATCATTGCATAAGCAGTTCTTGTGAACTGCTTGTGCAATGCCGCCCCCTGCAGATTTGCGGCCATTCGGGCGCAAGCAGTGGGTGTCAATCAGCCTGATCATATAGAATCTGGCGGATTGCAGACTGCAGCCTCAGAGGCAGCAGTCCAGTTATGGAGCAGCGGTCCGTGCGAAAACAGGGGCATCAAGGGCCATTCGTGTATCAACCCATTGGGCTATTGAGGGAGTCTGTGCTTGTTTTCAGGAATTAGCAATCAATACTTTGGCACAGTTAATCGCATGTTGTAGGATTGCTAAATGTGTAGCTGACCATTTTTTGGGTGGGCAATTTAGTGGGTCAAGTGCGATTTTAGTTCCTAGGATAATTTCGATTTGTGAGACTATTGCTTTCCAAAAGCTATGTATCTTAGGACAATTCCACCAAATGTGGCCCATTTGTCCAATTTCATTTTTGCAGCGCCAACATAAGTCTGATCTATGGGGATATAATGTTTTTAAATGTGAAGGTGTATACTACCAATGGTGTAAGATTTTTAAATTGCTTTCTAATATACAGGAGGAGACGGACGCTTTCATGGTTCTCTGAAAGATTTTGCTTGCTACTCTCGGTGTAATCTCTATGTTCAACTCCTGCTCCCAACGTTTTATATTATGTTCTGTGCTAGGAAGATTTTATTGTAGCATGTTATATAAAATTGGGGTATCAGACATGCAGAGTTTCTCAATGTTCTGTCGGTGTGCGTAACATGTTTATTTTGTCTTTATGTCGGTGGATGAATGTGTGAGCTTGTAGATAGAAATACCAATTGGAGAAAATTTATTTTCTTTTTTCTTTTCTAACAGGTCTGATCTCGTCCTAAAACTACCTTCTTTTGTGAGAAGATAAATGGGCATATGGCAATGTCTATCTAGTCAGTCAAGGTGACGAGGTGGTAATCCTGGTTGGAATTCAGGATTGTCTAAAATAGGAGTTAACGGTGACGGTTTAGATGACAATAATGGGTATGTAATTATCAGTCTGTTCCATGTTTTATATGTCTCCGTGATGAAATTGTTTCCCTGCGCCTATCATCTGTCTAGCTGAATCTGTCCAGCAGATTGAGCCTAAGTGGTGGTGTTGACAAATTTGATGTTCAAGAGAAAGGCTTACAGCCGAAACGCGTAGAAACCTGAAAGAAAAATCAGCATTTTCATGCTGTGATTACAAGGAGAAAGACTATCCGGTAAAGAAAATCCCTAAAGGGGACATCACGAGACATCACCCACTCTGGTTACCTTGCCAGTTACAGGAATCTACACAGGATTAAAGATACTGACAAGAAGTCAGTGAGTTTACTTTTCAGCAAATAGAAACCGGCTAATTCAGACCAGCATCACCTGCATGAGGGATTAGAGCAATCCTGTCTGGTCAATGGAGGATCAATAACAGCTACTCCACCGGAACCATCCATTTACGATGAGGAATTCAGCAAAACAGTGCACTGTTCAAACAAAGAAGAATAAAGGGAAGAAATAACAGCCAAAAAAACGATTGCAATTAAGACTATACCACCAGAAATCAGTTATCATAGACATACTGTGTTAAACAAAGAACTTCCTTTACAACTGAACTATATAGAAAACAGACAAGGTGGTCTCCTTGCAAAAAATTCTTTATTTTATTATTTTACAAAAGGAACAGAAACAAAGTCACAACGTTTCGGGGCCGTGCCCCTTAATCATGTGATAGTATCACTCATTACACACCTGTATTTTATAGGCAAGTACCTGGGAGTTTTAACCCTTACATTCTCAGAACTGCACATAATGTGTATATAGCGCCATCTTGTGTCACAATAGGTGTGAATGAAAAATTTAAAAACAACTGTTAAGAGGCCTCAAGAAACTATGATATGCTCAAATATATATACTTAATATCAGAATTGATAATATATATTATAATAATGTAAACAATATCAACCCCAGTGGATTAGCCTAAATAGATAGGTTTTATAGATTTAATAATCAATAGCTTATTATTGCTGATGATAAAATAAATGACCAACAGTGTACAATAAGCAGTATACTTATATAGCTTCAAACTCAGCAACTTCAAACTTCCACTCAAGGAATCAGGTGAAACAGTGGTCATAGAGATCTAAGATACAAAATACAAAAGCAACAATTAAGTTACATAGAATAATGAACAATAATAATTAACAAATTAAAAAACTAAAAAAATTACTTTAAATAGTAACTTAATAGAAAGGAGTCCAATCAGTAAAAAGGAGTCCAATCAATCTCTCTATTCATACCCTTAGGCTCCAGGGTATCGAGCTTAAAAATCCAAAATGTTTCACGCTGTTTGAGCAATAGCTCCCTGTTACCCCCACGCCTAGGGGTACGGATTTGCTCGATAACCTGGAACCTAAGTTGGTTGACCTGATGACCTGCAGATAGAAAATGGTGGGCTACAGGGGCAGATTGAACCTTACATCTAATGTTGCTTTTATGTTCTGTGATACGGTCCCCTATGCGTCTAGTTGATTCCCCCACATAGACACGCCCACAAGGGCATTTGATAATATAGACAACGAATCTCGTGTTACAAGTAAAGAAATCTCTATATATACATTTTTAACCAGTATGTGGGTGTAAAAAATGGGGACTTTTAATGATAGACCCACAATTGCTGCAGCCTAGACATGGAAAACAACCTAGATTTTTCTTAGTAATGTAAGTCTGCCTAGAGGTTTTGCTAGGGCCCAAATCAGCTTGGACTAGAATATCACGTAGATTCTTAGACCTTTTAAATGCGGGCATGGGAAATTGCTGAAATTCTTTTATCTCTGTATTGCATCTCTGTAAAACACCCCAATGTCGGCAGATGATTTTTGTAATTAAATTACTTTGTCTGCAATATTCAGAGACAAAAATCATTCTGCATTGGTCAGTTTTAGTAGGTTTTGATTTTAAAAGATCCTGCCTCTGCAAAGGTAGAACATCCTGAATAGTTTTAGTGACTAAATCTAGGGGATAACCACGTTTCAAGAACTTATCACCCATTTCTGTTAATCTCAATTTAGAAATGTCATCATTAGCCACGATTCTCTTAACTCGTAGCATCTGGCTCCGTGGTAAGGATTTAACAAGAGATGGGTGATGAGCGCTGTTAAAGCTCAAAAGGCTATTGCGGTCAGTTTTCTTTGTGTAAATGTCAGTAAGGAAGCCATTGCCATTCTTTAACACTGACACATCCAAAAAATCAATTTTAGTTTCACTGCTGACTAAAGTAAGCGTAATATTAGTGGTAGAAGAGTTAAGATCAGCAACAAAAGACTCCAGGGCCCCAACGTCTCCCAGCCAGACCCCAAAAATATCATCAATGTAGCGCCACCAGGTGGCGCTACACTGATGAAAAAGTGGATGTTCAAATACAAATTTTTCCTCATAGGAATTCATATAAATGTTGGCATAATTAGGGGCGATGTTGGAGCCCATGGCAGTACCCTGCCTGTTCTATATGTACTGCCAAAAGTGCATAAATCCATGACTGCCCCACCAGGGAGACCAATTGTTGCGGGCACTAATTCGATTTTTTCGAATATAGCCATTTACTTGGATAAAGTATTGAGACCCCTGGTGGAGCAGTCATGTTCATTTATAAAAGACACCAATGATTTTTTGATCAAATTAGACAATTTACAATTACAGACGGACAAATTTATTTTGTTCAGTCTAGATGTTAGTAGCCTTTACACCTCCATACCTCATGCAAGTGGTATTGGTGCAGTCAGGAATGCTTTACAGTCTAAAGGCGTCTATTCAGCTGACAGGATTGACTTTCTTTTACAGCTATTGGAGGTCATTTTATATAACAACTATTTTTTATTTGAAGATTCTTTTTTTCTCCAATTGCAGGGTACTGCCATGGGCTCCAACGTCGCCCCTAATTATGCCAACATTTATATGAATTCCTATGAGGAAAAATTTGTATTTGAACATCCACTTTTTCATCAGTGTGGCGCCACCTGGTGGCGCTACATTGATGATATTTTTGGGGTCTGGCTGGGCGATGTTGGGGCCCTGGAGTCTTTTGTTGCTGATCTTAACTCTTCTACCACTAATATTACGCCTACTTTAGTCAGCAGTGAAACTAAAATTGATTTTTTGGACGTGTCAGTGTTAAAGAATGGCAATGGTTTCCTTACTGACATTTACACAAAGAAAACTGACCGCAATAGCCTTTTGAGCTTTAACAGCGCTCATCACCCATCTCTTGTTAAATCCTTACCACAGAGCCAGATGTTACGAGTTAAGAGAATCATGGCTAATGATGACATTTCTAAATTGAGATTAACAGAAATGGGTGATAAGTTCTTGAAACGTGGTTATCCCCTAGATTTAGTCACTAAAACTATTCAGGATGTTCTACCTTTGCAGAGGCAGGATCTTTTAAAATCAAAACCTACTAAAACTGACCAATGCAGAATGACTTTTGTCTCTGAATATTGCAGACAAAGTAATTTAATTACAAAAATCATCCGCCGACATTGGGGTGTTTTACAGAGATGCAATACAGAGATAAAAGAATTTCAGCAATTTCCCATGCCCGCATTTAAAAGGTCTAAGAATCTACGTGATATTCTAGTCCAAGCTGATTTGGGCCCTAGCAAAACCTCTAGACAGACTTACCTTACAAAAAAAATCTAGGTTGTTTTCCATGTCTAGGCTGCAGCAATTGTGGGTCTATCATTAAAAGTCCCCATTTTTTACACCCACATACTGGTTAAAAATGTATATATGTTATGTTATGTTATGTTATATATAAAGATTTCTTTACTTGTAACACGAGATTCGTTGTCTATCTTATCAAATGCCCTTGTGGGCGTGTCTATGTGGGGGAATCAACTAGACGCATAGGGGACCGTATCACGGAACATAAAAGCAACATTAGATGTAAGGTTCAATCTGCCCCTGTAGCCCACCATTTTCTATCTGCAGGTCATCAGGTCAACCAACTTCGGTTCCAGGTTATCGAGCAAATCCGTACCCCTAGGCGTGGGGGTAACAGGGAGCTATTGCTCAAACAGCGTGAAACATTTTGGATTTTTAAGCTCGATACCCTGGAGCCTAAGGGTATGAATAGAGAGATTGATTGGACTCCTTTTTACTGATTGGACTCCTTTCTATTAAGTTACTATTTAAAGTAATTTTTTTAGTTTTTTTAATTTGTTAATTATTATTGTTCATCCTTCTATGTAACTTAATTGTTGCTTTTGTATTTTGTATCTTAGATCTCTATGACCACTGTTTCACCTGATTCCTTGAGTGGAAGTTTGAAGTTGCTGAGTTTGAAGCTATATAAGTATACTGCTTATTGTACACTGTTGGTCATTTATTTTATCATCAGCAATAATAAGCTATTGATTATTAAATCTATAAAACCTATCTATTTAGGCTAATCCAATGGGGTTGATATTGTTTACATTATTATAATATATATTATCAATTTTGATATTAAGTATATATTTGAGCATATCATAGTTTCTTGAGGCCTCTTAACAGTTGTTTTTAAATTTTTCATTCACACCTATTGTGACACAAGATGGCGCTATATACACATTATGTGCAGTTCTGAGAATGTAAGGGTTAAAACTCCCAGGTACTTGCCTATAAAATACAGGTGTGTAATGAGTGATACTATCACATGATTAAGGGGCACGGCCCCGAAATGTCGTGACTTTGTTCCTGTTCCTTTTGTAAAATAATAAAATAAGGAATTTTTTGCAAGGAGACCACCTTGTCCTTTTTCTATATCATTGCTAGCAAGTTGGCAGTTACTTGCACCGGTCTCCTGCTTCCTGGGTTTCTGTGCTGGATACTACTGTGTTTTGTATGCTACAACTGAACTATATCACAGAAACTTAAGACTGCAATTTAAAAAAAAAAAAAAACGCCATTCTTAGTATGTGCCAGGAGATTTACATTTGAAATAGTCTTGATAAGGAAGGAATAAATTTGCCATCTACCAATAAATAGGGTGCTATATTAACCATTAGTACAATAAGAGAAATAACACACTAAACGATAATTACAAAATTGTCTAATATTGTGTAATATGCATGTACATTGTACAGTATTAATTACCCATTGTTGATACTGTCTAGCGGAATAGGAGGAGCAAAGTATCAGAATAATTTGTATCTCAACAAAGTAGACAAAGGTGTAATTTTAGCATTTTAGAATTGGAAACAAGATATGGTTTTATTAATGTTTTAATCAATGTTTTTTACGAATGTCAAGCAAAATAAATTATTTGTAATTATTTAAACCTTTTGAGTTATAAAGGTTCATAGAACACTTAATTGGAATTACTGATTAATGGGGACTTCTTTAAATTGAAATTACTGATAAATAGGGACATCTACATATATATATATATACATTCATTGTGTACAACTGGAATCATCATTTTTCTATGCGCCACCTTATATTTGTATCTAATCTGAATGCATTTTGACCACTAGAGGGCATTAGTTCATGTGTTTCATAGATAACATTGAGCTCATGCACGTGAAGTTACCCTGGAATAAACACTGATTGGCTAAAATGCAATTCTGTCAAAAGAACTGAAATAAGGGGGCAGTTTGCAGAGGCTTAGATATAAGGTAATCACAGAGGTAAAACGTGTATTTGTATAACAGTGTTGGTTATGCAAAACTGGGGGGTGGGTAATAAAGGGATTATCTTTCTTTTTAAACAACAAAAAATCTGGTGTTGACTTTCCCTTTAAGATCAAAATATTCAGTTAAGAATTTTTCTATTTCCTCAGATACAATTGGGTCATCAAGGATAGAATTATCTAGTTTCCATGCAAAATGTCTATTGGGAATATTAGGCCATCTAACTGAGCAACTCAAAGTGGAGTGATCTGACCAGGTGCATGGGTAGATTCTGCTGTCCACTATGTGTGAAAAGCTAGTGACGTCCATCAGAATATAATCTATTCTGGAGTATGATCTATGTGGGGCGGAATAAAAAGTATAATCCATTTTCATAGGGTTAAGTTGACTCCACACATCATGGACAGCCAGATCCTTTATATTTTGTTTAATGGAAGTCAACTGGTTAGCTGGGATGGATGTAGTGATGGATGTAGTGCGTGTAGAGAAGTTTATTGTGGGGTCCAGTGGGACAATAAAATCTCCGCTAATTTTTAAAGAACCTTTTGTAATCTTAAGGAGTTTATTAGAAATGTTTCTAAAAAAAATTGTGTTGTTTTGAGTTTGGGGCGTATAAGCATACTAGGGTAACCACTGTCCCATATAATTTACATATGACTTCTAGGAACCTACCTTCTTTGTCCTTACGTGTTTCTATTTCCTGAAAGGGGATGTTATTTTAAAAAAAATATTTTATATGTAATATTTCAATACCGCAATGTAAGATTAGTAATTCTTCATGTACAGTAACCCAACACTGTGTTAGACCTAAATCGAGAAAACAAAGTCACGCATATTTTCCATTCCTATGTTCTTCGCATAGAAAATAATGTAATTTTTATTGTTAAATATATATTTCAATGTACAAAAGATATCTATACCTATATATCTATAGAAATAGATATACAGGTTAAGGTAAATACAGATATAAATAGAAACATGTACAGGTGGCCCTCGTTTTACAACGGTTCAATTTACACTGTTTCAGAATAACAACCTTTTTTTCCAGTCATGTGACTGCTATTGAAAAGCATTGAGAAGCAGTGCATTTATTAAAATAGCCAGTAGGTGGAGCTGTCCGCTTCTGTTGCAGCAAAGCCAAGCAAGCTGAAATCAATCAGTTTAACCAGACCTGAACTATTGAGCAGATTTCAAAGGAACAAGATCTTCCTGTCTATAAATAAGTCCAGATTGGAATGCACAGAAAGAACTGTTTGCAGAAAAATGCAAGTAAAGTCTGTGCTGTGTAATTATTTTATTAGGTTTATAATGCTGTTTAGCAAATGTTTTTGTTCATTTAACTTAGTTTAATTATATATTCTGTGTTGTGTGATGTTTTTATTAGGTTTATAATGCTGTTTAGCATTTAAAGTCTTCATTTTAAAGCTTTAAAAATAATGTATTAGGTGTTACTTATGAAAATTTTGAAAGGGGCCTGGAACCTATCTCCCTCACTTCCCATTGACTTACATTATAAACTGGGTGTTCAATTTACAATGGTTTCGATTTACAACTATTCCTTCTGGAACCTAGCCCCGGCGTAAACTGAGGGCTACCTGTATTTACAATAAAAATTATTCTGCATGTGAAGAACATTGGAACATGAAATATTCAGAACTCCTGTCGGGTCAGCGTGCTAGCGATAGGTGTTAGATTTTTTCTTCTGCACTCTACATTGACTTCTATGAAGAGAAGTTACAGTCACGATATTTAGTTAGCATAACACAAGTGAAGTTTACGCTTGAGTGAAAGCGCTAAATAGTGTGCCACTTGTAATCTGGCCCAATACCTCTATATAAATATCTCTTTAGTGTTATCACACATTTAGTGGATTTTTCTTGATGCTCACTCTCCAATAGGCCCAAACATACACAACTGGAGTCTGTAGTTAAGTGTCTGTACGTCAGGGCTTTTCACAGGAACTGTTTCTTTCTGATATTCTGAACTACTGGCCCCAGGTGCCCCCCACTAACCAGTTCAGGCCTGCTCTATCCCAAGTCCCATTTTGATCTTCACTTAACTGTATACAAAACTAATTTGGTTAGTCTCTGCTCCCAAACCCCAGAATATATGCTCTGGGGTAAGGAGATTATTTAATACTGACCTAGGGGTAGATTTATCACAGGTCGAGCGGACATGATTCACTGTAGCGAATCATGTCCGCTTGACTTTGCTAAATGCAGACAGTGTATGCTATTGTGAAATGCTTGTGCAATGCCGCCCCCTGCACATTTGCGGCCAATCGGCCGCTAGCAGGGGGTCTCAATCATTCTGATCGTATAGGATTGGAATGATTTCAGTCCACCACGTAAAAGGTGGCTGAGAAGTTATGACTTGAAGCCTGAAATGATGGGCGTAGAATGCATAATAAATCTAGCCCCTAGTCTCGAACATATCACTGTACACTCTTAAAGTTAAGGTAAACTTTGATGAATGAAAGCCTGGATTTTAAAAATACTATTAAAAACAGGGGCACTTTCATTCATCAAAGTTTAGAAAGCAGCTGTTTTGTTTAAAAACTTACCTTTCTTTTCTTCACAGCCGGAGCAGCTTCCCGCACCTGGAGATATTCTTCTCACACGTCAGCAATGATTAATCTGGCTTCCTCCAATCACGGCTTTCCCCCTAGGGGAATTATTGCCTGAGGCCATGTCGTGATTGGAGGAAGCTGGATTAGTCATTGCTGACGTGTGAAGAGAGGATCTCCGGTTGGGGGAAGCTGCTCTGGCTGTGAAGAGAAGAAAGGTAAGTTTTTAAACAAAACGGCTGCTTTCTAAACTTTGATGAATGAAAGTACCCCTGTTTTTAATAGTATTTTTAAAAACTGGGCTTTCATTCATCAAGGTTTACCTTCACTTTAAATCTCAAAGAATTATGAAATAAGTTCTAAGATAAGGACGTACCCATTAATTGACTTCCTTGGTTTCTCATATATAAATAATTCTTCATACTATAGCATGTAAATAGATACACACTCTAAAGGGCATGTGAAGCAAACTAGTATTGCAAATATAAAAAAATCTGAAGTAAATTAAAATTGATATTTTATTATTATTATTATTATTATTTTAATTGTTATTGATACTAGTGTACTCCACGTTGGAAAACCTCATGAATAAACCCGGCTGCTCCCCAAAATCTCCTCTTGCCTGACTCCTCTTGTCATGCAGAGGCTTGCTTAAAATATTGAACTGAGACTATATACTTGCAAATTATTACCCTAAGCACATTACTGGCCCAAAGCCAGGGTGGTGCGGGGAAGAAGCGCAACATTTATATTTTAATATTAATGTGTGGCTACCGCTTTCTAGCATTTTCAACATATATACATGTAAAGGATACTTACTTATCTCATTCTTGGGACATTATAATAACTATGGGTACCATTTAAAAATATTTTCACTCACTTATGGCTACATGAATGACACATTAAAATGAATACAATTAATGTAATGTCTGTACATAGTACATATTCGTAAACTGCATACAAACATTGATCCCTTCTACTAATTAGAGCCTAGTGAGAAATGTTGTGATATATGCAACCCCAATCACAATTATGTGTGGCACTTGTTTATCATATATTGTCCTTGCTAGACTTTGCAGCTATTCATGTATCCATAAATCAGTCCAGTACATCGGCTGGGATCTGGAAGCCCAAATGCATATACTTTTTTTTTTGTGATCAGCCTACGCATCACATTACATTGTTAACAACCAGTGCAACTCTGCCTAATAATTGCATGTAGCATAATCTGTTTTCAACAAGTTTTGAAGTGTTTGTAACTCATACAGGGCAGCAAACTTTGTTACGTTTTTTGGTGTTCTCCATTTTTAGCAACAATAAAAGATAAATTTTAACTGGTGTTACAATTCTTTCCATTTAGTATCTATTTATAATTTCATTGCGCCTAGAGGCATTCTTTTGTACCTATATCAATGGGTTATTTATGTTTAAATACATTTTCATAATGCCTAAGCACAACTATTTGTTTTGACCCATGATACATTTATTGACAAGATCAACAGATAGTACATTAAAGACATATTTAGACAATCTTTATATTTAAAGGTTAAAATATTCTCAGAACTGGTCCATTTTTGGTAAAGATTATATCTTCTCTCCCTGCTAGATCCAGATTAGGCATGGAAAGAAACCGGGTTCTTCTATAATATCCTGTAACACCTGGGAAATGAAAAACATAAGCTGTAAGAGTAAGCATATCATAATATGATAAAAAGCACTTGTTTGTGGGGAGGAATGGGGACACTTCAATTCTGTTCCAGAATTAAGCCCCAGTCCGGTGCATCTTAAAGTGTCCCCCATTCCTCCCAGAAGGTAGCACCCACAAACAAGTGGTATTCCCAGGTGCCTCATCAAATTACAGACAACATACTAAAAGGGCACCCTGCTGGGTCAACACCCCTTTTAAGAAGCGCTGGACCGGGGCTCAGTCCGACGATCAGTTCCAGGAGCCTGGGTAGGTATTGCCGACCCTCCGGGGTTTAATACATCTCCTTGACAAAATATGCATTGTAATGTACTATGTAGATTCGTTAACCCCTTAACGACCGAGGACGTGCAGGGTACGTCCTCAAAAAAAAGGCAGTTAACGCCTGAGGACGTACCCTGCACGTCCTCGGTGTGGAAAGCAGCTGGAAGCGATCCTGATCGCTTCCAGCTGCTTTCCGGTTATTGCAGTGATGCCTCGATATGGAGGCATCCTGCAATAACCTTAAATGGCCATCCAATGCAGAGAGAGCCACTCTGTGGCCCTCTCTGCACCGGACATCGATGGCCGGTATCGTTCGTGGGTGGGAGCGAACTTGGGAGGCGGGTGGGCGGCCATCGATGCGTGGTGTAATGTGCAGGGGGGCAGGATCGGGGGCGGGAGCGACGGGGGCGCGCATGTGAGCGCGCGCATGCACGGGGGGCGGCGGGCGGGCGCGTGCACGGGGCGGGAGCGGGAGGGAACCGCTACACTACAGAAAAAAAAATCTGAGAATAGCTCTAAATAATAAGAAAAAAAAATGTTCAATACAGTTTCTAAGTGATCTGCAACTTGTGGGAGGTTGGTGGGGGGGGGGGGGGGGGGAAAGCTACACTACAGAAAAGGGTTTTTTTTTAGAAAAAAATATTCCTTTTTTTACTAAACTGGGTACTGGCAGACAGCTGCCAGTACCCAAGATGGCGCCCGCTAAGGCAGAGGGGGAGGGTTAGAGAGCTGTTTGGTGTGGGATCAGTGAGGTTGGGGGCTAAGGGGGATACTACAAAGCAGCATATGTAAATATGCTAAAAAAACCTAAAAAAACCCCACAAATATACCTTTTATTTTAGTACTGGCAGAGTTTCTGCCAGTACTTAAGATGGCGGGACAATTGTGGGGTGGGGGAGGGAAGAGAGCTGTTTGGGAGGGATCAGGGGGTCTGATGTTTCAGGTGGGAGGCTGAGCTCTACACTAAAGCTAAAATTAACCCTGCAAGCTCCCTACAAGCTACATAATTAACCCCTTCACTGCTAGCCATAATACACGTGTGATGTGCATCAGCATTTAGTGGCCTTCTAATTAACAAAAAGCAACGCCAAAGCCATATATGTCTGCTATTTCTGAACAAAGGGGATCCCAGAGAAGCATTTACAACCATTTGTGCCATAATTGCACAAGCTGTTTGTAAATGATTTCAGTGAGAAACCTAAAATTGTGAAAAATTTAACGTTTTTTTTTAATTTAATCGCATTTACGGTGAAATGGTGGCATGAAATATTACCAAAATGGGCCTAGATCAATACTTTGGGTTGTCTACTACACTACACTAAAGCTAAAATTAACCATGCAAGCTCCCTACAAGCTACCTAATTAACCCCTTCACTGCTAGCCATAATACACGTGTGATGAGCAGCGCCATTTAGCAGCATTCTAATTACCAAAAAGCAACGCCAAAGTCATATATGTCTGCTATTTCTGAACAAAGGGGATCCCAGAGAAGAATTTACAACCATTTATGGCATAATTGCACAAGCTGTTTGTAAATAATTTCAGTGAGAAACCAAAAGTTTGTTAAAAAATTTGTGAAAAAGTGAACGATTTTTTGTATTTGATCGCATTTGACGGTGAAATGGTGGCATGAAATATACCAAAATTGGCCTAGATCAATACTTTGGGATGTCTTCTAAAAAAAATATTTACATGTTAATGGATATTAAGAGATTCCTAAAGATATTAGTGTTCTAATGTAACTAGCGCTAGTTTTGAAAAAATAATGGTTTGGAAATAGCAAAGTGCTACTTGTATTTATGGCCCTATAACTTACAAAAAAAGCAAAGAAGATGTAAACATTGGGTATTTCTAAACTCAGGACAAAATTTAGAAACTTTTTAGCATGGGTGTTTTTTGGTGGTAGTAGATATGTAACAGATTTTGGGGGTCAAAGTTAGAAAAAGTGTGTTTTTTTCCATTTTTTCCTCATATTTTATAAAAATGTTTATAGTAAATTATAAGACATGATGAAAATAATGGTATCTTTAGAAAGTCCATTTAATGGCGAGAAAAACGGTATATAATATGTGTGGGTACAGTAAATGAGTAAGAGAAAAATTACAGCTAAACACAAACACTGCAGAAATGTAAAAATAGCCTTGGTCCCAAACGGACAGAAAATGGAAAAGTGCTCTGGTCATTAAAGGGTTAAAGTATTGTATATATCTTAAAAGGGATTTATTGTTGCTTGCTGTGTTTATTATTTCAAGCATACATATATATTTGAAAATATATGTTTATGTTTAAAATAAAAGAAAGCAACATTAAATAACTTTTACTCTCTCTCTCTCTCTCTCTCTCTCTCTCTCTATATATATATATACATATATATATATATATATATATATATATATGCAATACTTTAAACAATATGCATTGTACATGACTATGCATATAATTTAAACATTATTGATTATATGCAATCAATGCCAAGCTATTAACCCCTAAACTGTCATAACCTAATACTAACTGTCGAAGCTAAGGCCCTACACATATATATTCAATATTTAAAATTATACATTGTTGGGGGCGGAGCCGGCCGCAGAAGAACATGGCCGCAAGTGCTTAGAGCACTATAGCAGGAATCTCAGATGGGCTGGAAAAAAAAAAAGCTAGGAATCACAGCAATTAAGTATGCAGGGATCTCCCATAGCCTACCGATCACTCGGAGAGTGCATGAGCCAAAGCAGGAGCTAAAAGACCCCCAGCAATGAGCAATCTTAACACGGCTAAATTTTACAGCTGCAGGCTGCAGAGGAAAACCGCGTGGAGTTGCGGTCATCAGTAAATACAAACCCGGAAGGCAAAAGGCAGCGCAAGACTCAAGAGCTAGATTGCAAGACCAGGCTCCGTGGAAAAGCACTCACGAGGGTGAGGATTATCAAGCAAAGACTCACTACATTGTACACAGGGTAAGAGGACTATAAACACTAGCAAAGAGCCCTAGCTCATGGCTATAATAACCAGAACACGTGCAGCAAAGGGGATTAAACCTGGTAAATATCAAACAAACAGGACTGTTTAAGTAACCCTGCTGCCACTGACTGGGCCTCACATAACCTGGACGAACCAAACATTAAACAGGGAAAAATAAAGTTCACATTACTTGACTTGTTGCGTCATTAAAATCTGCACATATTACAACATAACAGACTGAATTGTGCACTTAAGGAACAGACTATATGATGGCAAATAAATGCCCCCCTCGTTTGGATAAAAACGCTAAAGGACTAAACATAACCGGTGGAAAGCGTAACAGCTTTTTCAAACCCTGTGACAAAACTTTATCAGGAGACCCTGATCACGCCTCACCGGATAGGGCTACTGAAAGGGATGTCCCCATGCAGACCGCAGGGGACAATGACAACAATAACATTATCACCAAAGCGGACTTAAAAGCCTTGCCAACCAAGGAGGATTTTTCTTCATTCATGAAACAGGTCAGTAAAGTAATTAAAGACGGACTGGCAGACGAAAGACGAGATTAAAAAGACGTTCTGAACCTGGGTAACAGAGTAATGCAAATAGAGGAACAAGTTGAGGACAATACCCAAACAGCTATGTCCATGACTATTGCACTGCAACAACAAAATTCGACTATTATACAGCTACAAGAACAGGTTGAAGACCTGGACAATAGGGGTCGTCACCAAAACTTGCGAATACGTGGAGTACCTGAAAATATATTACCCGCCCAGATCCCCTCATATCTCCAAAATCTATTTAAATTTCTCCTGGGAACTGAGGGCGAAGAGAAAGTCAGTCTGGATAGGGCACATAGAGCATTAAGGCCCAAGCCCATAGCCTCAGCACCTCCCAGAGACATAATAATTCGCTGCCACAAATATTCGGATAAAGAAAAGATCATACAGGCGGCTAGGAGAAGAACGCCAATAATATTTGGAGAAGACTCTCTTCAGATCTATGCAGATCCAAGCCCCACCACGTTGGCAAAAAGAAAAGAAGCCAGATACCTCACTTTACACCTGAGAGATCTGGGTATACCCTACAGATGGGGGTTCCCCTTCTCAGTTAGAGTCACCAAGGAGGACAAGACCTACATATACAAGGACATGTGTTGGGGATGTGACAAAGTTAAACCATTGTGGGAGGGAATAGAAGCACACTTTAAGGGAATACTGACAGTTTCAGACTGACCCCTAGAATAACCCTACTCAACGACCAACCACACTTCACTTGTAAGTTGAGACTAGCCCTATTACAAATAGGAATAAATGGAGCCAAATCTTTAATTGCACATAAATGGAAATCACCAGATATACCATCCATACATGTATGGAGATTAAAAGTCACTAATTTACTATCACTGGAAGAGTATGGTTACTTAAAAAAACAAAAACTAAACACTATAGCAGACATTAGATTTATATGGGATGAATCCTTACAGACAATAAGGGGAAATCGTAACTACAGTTTGACCCATACAATCGGGGGAGTCCCGGAGGTCCCAACCTGATTGCCCTAGATCCCTCTTGATGAAGTATTTTGTTTTAAAGTTTTAATTTGCTATTAGGAGGGAACTTCTATTTCTCCCTCTTGAAGGATACACAAAAGATATTGGCCAGAAGGAGTAATTATAGAGATGAATGTATTTGTTCTAGTGAGCACAGGATATTGAATGTTATCATTGTTATGTTAGAGTTATTTTAGATATCGTCATCTGTTGTAAGTTCCTGAACGCAGACTGCTGAGGAATTAAATGATTGATGTAAAACTGTTTTTTTTCCCCTCTTTCTCCTCAAAGTCTGTATTCTTATATGATTCTCAATAAACAGATGAAACAAAACAAAAAAAAATTATACATTGTTATGTAGTTAATGTTCCTTGTTGTGTTTTCATAATTGCCAGGGTACCAGAAAACAGACAAAGATGTGAAATTCTAAATTTATCTCACCTTTATTAAAAAAATGAAAAAATAACAGGTCCAAAAGACAAGCCAGGAGTCAAAGCCAGAGTGGGTAGTCAGACGAGCTGGGTCAGGAGCAAAAGCAGGTAGTTAGATGAGCCAGGGTCAGGAAAACGGAGATCAGTGATGTCAGGAACAAGCCTGAGATAAGGAACCAGAAGGGACGTCAAACAATCCAGGTTGTACACGGAGTCAGGAACTCACAGTGAAGTCTGAGACCATGCAAGGGCAATGGGAGACTGGACTGAGGCAGTTAAATAGGAAGTAATGACATCATCATTCTGGGACTGCAACCTGTCTCTCTCTGATGATGTTCTCCAGTTTGGCATAAGAGGGAGCCTGGGTGTAGGCAAACAACAAGCGAAGTCAGGGTGAAACCCTGACAATAATTTGTTATTTAAGACAGTATAATTAAAATTATAGTTCTACCAAACAGCATGCATGTTATGTAATAATACAATTGTAATACTAATGACTTTTGTAACAAAAATATAAATTTAAAAAAATATATTTGTGTTTACAATAATAAACAGAAGAAAAAATAAATACATTTTTTATTTATATACAATGCCTAATATAATATGCATCTTACATGAAAATGCATACTATTTTAAACATTGTAGATAAATGCTTAAATACACTATTAACGTGTAAGCTGCCCTATCATAATCACCTATCCACCCCTCATATAAGTATGGGGGTGGTAAAGGTGATTAAGGCCTACTAAATGCTAATCAACATTAACCTAATCACCTAACCACTCCCCTAATAGGTATGGGGTGTGGTTAGGTGATTAAGGCCTACTAAACTAACCAACACTAAACTAATCACCTAACCACCCCCCACACCTATATGGGGGTGGTTAGTTGATTATGCTGTAAACCGCCACCTCCCAACGCAAACTACAACTAGACTTTTTCAATTTTTTGTAACTTAAACTTTATTTTATTTTTCAGTAGCTTAGGGGGTTTAGTTTAGAGGGGGTTTAGTTTGCGTTGGAGTTTTTGGTGGTTTAGGGGTTAATAGCGTAGGGTACTTGTATTTTATGGGGTTAGTATTAGGTTTTTTTTTCCATTTCTTTGGGTGTTTTTTTAGATTAGGGCTTTGGGCAATTTAAAAGAGCTGAATGCCCTTTTAAGGGTAGTAAAAGAGCTGAATGCTTTTATTTTTCTAGGGCTATTAGATTAGGTGTAATTGTTTTTATTTTTGATAATTTTGTTTATTATTTTTGTAAGCTTAGAGTTTTTTTACTTTTCGTAATTAAGTGTTTATTATTTTTTGTAATTTTTAGATTTTTTTAATTTTTTCGTAGTGTTAGGTTTCTTTAAATTTGTAATTTATATTTTTTAATTGGTAGTTTTTTATTTTATTAGCATAGTTATGTTAGGTTAAAGGGACATAAAACAAGTTGGGATAGAGACAAAATAATATAATATGTACTTTAATTACTTTGCCTGCACATTTATACTGCATTGCCTCGCCATTTTTAGTTTCTGAATTGTAAAGCTCTAACTGCCCCCCACACACAAACACAATTCCTTTTATGTCTGTTTCTATGTTTATTGTTCTTTTGGTAAAATGCAAAAGTGCACAGTGATTATCTGCTGGAGCATGCCTAGAAGCTGTGAACTCAGTTGAAATACAATGCCTGTGTCTAAACACTGATAAGAGGGGTGGAGTTAGCTGCTCCAGTTTAGTTATGTAATTAATTTTGTTTGTTTTTTAAAATTATTTTAAAATACTTGCCAGCAATTTTTAAACAATTTTTTTATGCAAACTATTTTAAATTAATTAGCCTTTTTAGGATATGCACAGATCTCAACCTGTTTTATGACACTTTAATTTATAGCTTAAACATAGTTTTTTTTTTATTTCACAGGTACGTTTTTATGTATTTTAAGATAGTTATATTTTCATTTAAAGTTAGGGGGATGTTAGGTTTAGGAGTTAATAGTGTAATTTAGTGTTTTGCAATGTGGGGGGGGCGGAGGTTTAGGGGTTAATAGGTTTAGTTTAGTAGTTACGATGTGGGGGGCTGGAGGTTTAGGGGTTAATACTTTATTTTACTGTTTGCGATGTGGGGGGGGGGGCGGCGGTTTAGGGGTTAATAGGTTATTTAGGCGTTGGTGATGTTATTAGTGTCGGCGATGTCGGGAAGCCGTGGAATAGGGGTTAATAATTATATTTAGTGTTGGCGATGTCAGGGAGCGGAGGATTAGGGGTTAATAGGTTTATTTAATAGTCGTGATGTGGGTGGGCAGTAGATTAGGGGTTAATAAGTTTAATATTAGTGTTTGCGATGCGGGAGGGTGGCGGTTTAGGGGTTAGGTAGTTTATGGGTGTTAGTGTACTTTGTAACAGTTTAGTTTTGAGTTTTGTGAAACATTTTTGTTTCGCAAAAACCATAACTACTGGTCTCAGATGGTGGTATGGATTGTGTCGGTATAGGCTGTAACGCAAGCATTTTAGCTGGACCGCACAACCTGTAATACGGCGCTATGGAAAATCCTGCACTCAAACATCATTTTTTTTTAGTGCGGAATGGACATTGCGTTACAGGCTAAAAATGCTTGTGGTATACCTATACTGTCGCGACTCGTAATATGCATTCCTGGCCATTCCAGCGTAATGGCCAATTTTTCAGCGTTAATAGCCTTACCGCAAAACTCGTAATCTAGCCGTTTGTCTTAACTTCTATTGGATTTGGATAAGATCCAGATATACTGCAGATTGTTCCTGTTATCGGGAGAGGGTGAGCTGATACACCCGGAATCTATCAGCCTGCCACTACTAGCACATAAGGGTGCTCTATCCAAATGTGAGAACCTTTTCAACACAATTCATGTATATTTTTTTTTTAACCTACTGATACACACATGAGGCGCCCCTCTATTTGGTTGCCTGAATGACATAAGCCTGAAGACTTGCACTGTAATTGGTAAAATTAAATAAAAAATATTTCAAGAACTCCAGTCCAAATTCGTGGGGGATACTAGAACATAATGTAGTGAAGTTCAATGTTAACTGTTCATTGTTGACATCTTCCAACAATTCAAGTAAATGTTGAGTATTTTGTAAGTAACTTTTTAATCACAGAACAGAAGGCTGCAGAATGCTGTCCAACCATTGAGATAATGACTCACAGTGACCCAATACTAGAAACTATTGGTCTACCTCTGATCTCAGTTATGGATTTGTGTACCTTTGGTAGTATATAAAAATAGATACCACTGGTTCTTGTACATATAAATAATCAAAAGTAGATTGATCAATAAATCCAGAATGCAAATAGTACTCTATTAAAGAGATATTCCAGCCAAAATTGGAAACTACATGGGTGCATTTCGGTATTGAACAGGAGCAATTTTGTAATATACATGCATTAGCAAAAATGCTTCTAATAAAAGCTATAGCTGTTTCAAAAGTGTATTTAAGTATGCACCGTGCACCAGCATTTTAAACACAGAGAGCCTAAAATGCTTGTGCTATCTGGAAATTAATTTGTTAATTACTGACATGATACAAGTCCCAGTGATGATCTGAGCAGCTGCATTATTAAAAACATGGGTGCAGTGACAATATCTAGCTATGCTTCATATGCACGTGCAGAGAAAAATGTTAACAATAAAACAGTGATAACGTTTACTAGAAGCATTTTTGCTAATACATGTATATTGCAAATATGTTTCTATTCAAAGATGTAATTAATCTATGTGCATTTACATTTTGACTGTAACGTCCCTTTAAAGATCTTAATGAAAGTTTAAACTAGTTCAGGGGATTCACTTTAAGCCTCTGATAATTTTTTTAATCATCCAGCTAACGTAACTATCTATAACATAGGCTTGCCTGTTCCAGACAACCACACTACCTATACAATCCTATCTCATAATCTCTTCTTACAAAACTCATATTCATATACATATTAAAGTTATATTGAGGTACCTTGCTTTCCTATTGGCTGAAAAATTCAAATTAGCCAATAGGATGAGAGCTCCTTAAATCACATTGGCTGATTTAAACAGCCAATAGGATTTAAGTAGCTCTCATCCCATTGGCTGATTTAAAACTTTCAGCCAATAGGAATGCAAGGTACCCTAATATAAAAGGGGTACCTTGAATTCAATCTTTAGTGTGTGGCAGACAATCGCATGAAGAGGATCTCCCTGTTGCTGATAACTGCCGCTGCTGATGAGGACCACCGCTCCGGATCCGCGTATAGGAAGACCGCTCCACACCTCCGGCAAGAAGAAAGAAAATGGTACTGCGATGGATGAAGATGGATCTGCCCGGAAGAAGATAGATGTCCGGACTTCAGGAACGGTGAGTACATTTTTTGGGGTTAGTGTTAGTTTTTTAACTTTTTTGGGGTTTTTTTTTTTTTTTTTTTTTTTTAAGATTAGGGCTTTTTTTTTTTTTAATGGGCAGAAAAGAGCAGATTGCCCTTTTAAGGGCAATGCCCATACAAATGCCCCTTTAGGACTTTTTTTATTTTGGGGGTTTTGTTTTACTCTTAGGGGATAATTTCTATTTTTTATGTAAAAGAGCTGATTAAATTCCCAAGATTACTTTATCGGGACACCAATTTTAAGAACTATTTACATGGGGAATGGTTGACTTTCCAGCTCACTAACCAACAACATATAGAGAACCCTATCCTTTACTGGGAGACATGTAAGGCAGTGCTGAGGGGCCCTATAATGTCATATGTGGCTGGGGCTAGGAGGAAAAAGAAGACTAGGGAGGACTTGCTGCTGAAACAATTGCTTAATGCCCGAAACAAATATCTTAGACACCCCACTACCTCAAACAGAGACAAATACAAATAAATCAAATTTAGCAGAGATACGACATTGGCACATAATGCAGCAAGGGACTTAAATATAAATCATGCAAAGTTCTACAGACATGGCAATAAAACGGGTAGATTACTGGCTAGGATTACTAGACTGGAGAGACCCGTGACACCTATCGTAGCCATTAGGCAGGGAGAAAAGATCCTTACATCCAAAGAGGGAATCCAGGAAACTTTTAGGGAGTACTACACCAATCTTTACAAAAGACAAGAGGTTCTTGACTCAGACAGAGACACTTTTTGGGCATCTTTAGACTTTCCTTCCCTAACGGACCAAAAGCTTAGCTCTCTTAATGCCCCTATTGACTCTCAGGAAATATCCCGTTCTATTGGGAAGGCCCCTCTGGAAAAAACACCGGGCCAGATGGCTTGCCGGTTGAGTTTTACAAACTCCTCTCAGACGATGTTACCACGATATTGACCCAACTCTTTAACGGCATTTTGTCAGGAGAAGTTGGTTTATCCACTAGATTCACGGAGGCAAAGGTCTGTCTGATCTTAAAACCGGATAGGGACCCCATCTCCACAGCATCATACCGTCCCATCTCCTTGATCAATGTGGACTATAAATTATTCACCAAAATAATGGCTAACAGACTAGCGGAAATTCTCCCGTCCATTATCCATCCCGATCAAACGGGTTTTGTGAAGGGGAGATCAGCGGTTACCAACCTCCGTACCCTGCAGTTTGTCCTAACTCATTACTGGAATGAAAAGAACTTGGGTAATGGGAAGACCCCTGAAGAGGCCTGCGTTCTACTTGTAGACGCAGAAAAAGCCTTTGATCTGGTACTCTGGGATCATCTCTTTTGCACGCTCACAAAACTTGGTATAACTGGTAACTTCGCTAGAGGTCTGAGGGCTATTTACGCCTCCCCAGTAGCATCAATTGTAGTAAACAAAATCCCCTCTTCACCATTTACCTTGGAGAGAGGAACGAGACAGGGTTGTTCCCTGCCTCCCCTATTGTTCAATATAGCTCTCGAACCGTTGGCCATTAAGATCCGGAAAGAGACTGAGGGTCTTAGAATAGGTAGGGAAACCAAACACCTATCCCTCTTCGCGGATGATATGTTACTATATATCTCCAACCCTGCTGAAAATATAAACAAAGTAATGTTCATTTTGGAGGCCTTTGGGAAAATATCGGGATATAGGGTCAATGCGGACAAGTCGGAGCTGGTTTGGTTGACCCCACAAGGAGCTGATGGTGTCACACACTTTAACTTCAAAATAGTACAGAAAACTTTCAAATACCTGGGTATAAAACTCTCGACCGACCCTAACGTGTGGTATGGAGTCAATTATACTCCTCTGAAAAAAGAGGCACAGGACCTACTGCAACACTGGGCCAAGCTTCCGCTATCGGTTTCTGGGAGAACGGGACTTATTAAGATGATCCTCTTCCCAAAAATACTATATTTCCTACAAATGATTCCTTGGGTATTGTATAGGAGTGACTTAAAGTTTTGGAACTCCCTAATCCTTAAATTTATCTGGGCTAACAAAAAACATAGAATTACAAGACAAAAAATGTATAGCTCTATAGAGGCGGGTGGATTAGCGTTTCTGAAACTTCAACATTATGCTTGGGCAGCCCAGGCAAAATACGTTCTTGACTGGCTCACAGGCGGGCACTGCTTTGCAGTCCCAGGATTGTAGTCACAAGCGATTGAACCATGGGACCTTAAGTCCCTACCTCATCTAAAAGCAGTTAAAGCGGATAAACTCCTAGCTGACTATCCCCTCATGCAACAGCCACTTTATGCGTGGAGGAAAATCTGCAGAAAACTTAACATTAAACACGAATTCATGAGATACTTACCAATCCAGGGAAATCCCAGCTTTATTCCTGGCCTCTCCTCCAGACCTTTTAGAGTATGGAAGGAAAAGGGCATTGATTCCATTTCAAAGTTTTTGGAGGCGGATGGGAGAAGGGTATGTACCTTTGGAAACCTACAACTGCAGTACAACATTCCGATGTCCCATCACTTTGCATATCTATAAATAAAACACTACATAAACTCTTTGTACGGGAGAGATGCCGGAGATGGATAATCCTATCTATGCTCTGGCCTCCTCCTTTCAGAAAGGCAATACCTCCATTTCATCAATCTATAAGGCCCTAGGACGTGAGGACAATAATACCCTATTAAAACAAATTAGTGTAAGATGGACAGACACACTACACACAGAAATTCTAGTCCCATTAGTTCAGCAGAGCATACAAAAGGTCAGAAAGGCCTCTTTGGCATCAAACACTAGGGAGGCTCACACAAAATTGCTCAACCAAGCATACATCACACCTAAGCTGTACAAAGTTTGGGACCCTAACTCAGAGGGCAAGTGCGCAAAATGTGCGGCCCTAGAGCGGACCTCTTACATATGATTTGGTCTTGACCAAAATTGTACAGATTCTGGGGCATATTAGCCTTCTGGGTGAACAAGGTTTTTAACATTCATATAGCCCTTTCGCCTCAGGTTATTGTTTTTTTGGACCTCCAAGGCCTACCCCGGGGAGTTAAGACACTTGTACATGTTATAATCCTACAGGCTAGGACACTGGTCTTTAAATATTGGCTTAAGGGTGAGTCGCCCGGTCTTACCCAGTTGAGGGCAGAACTACATCAGCAGATGGTTTATGAGCAGGCTGATGCTTTGGGAGATCTTCAGAATAGAACTACACATTTCATGAAAAAATGGGAAAAGTATATTAAGACTTTAAACCCCTCTCAACAATTTCAGATACTATACCCACTTAGAAACACGATCTACATCCTGGAGGCACAGCTTAGAGGAGAATGGGAACTCATCTTCGATAGGGGGTAGGATCACCTTAACACTAGCGGCTAGATTTAGAGTTTTGCGGCCAAAGGGGTGCGTTAGCTACGCGTGTATTTTTTCCCCCCGCACCTTTTAAATACAGCTGGTATTTAGAGTTCACAGAAGGGCTGCGTTAGGCTCCAAAAAGGGAGCGTACAGGCATATTTACCGCCACTGCAACTCTAAATACCAGCGGTGCTTACGGACGCGGCCAGCTTCAAAAACGTGCTCGTGCACGATTCCCCCATAGGAAACAATGGGGCATTTTGAGCTGAAAAAAAACCTAACACCTGCAAAAAAGCAGCGTTCAGCTCCTAATGCAGCCCCATTGTTTCCTATTGGGAAACACTTCCTAAGTCTGCACCTAACACCCTAACATGTACCCCGAGTCTAAACACCCCTAACCTTACACTTATTAACCCCTAATCTGCCGACCCCGCTATCGCTGACCCCTGCATATTTTTTTAACCCCTAATCTGCCGCTCCGTACACCGCCGCAACCTACGTTATCCCTATGTACCCCTAATCTGCTGCCCCTAACACCGCCGACCCCTATATTATATTTATTAACCCCTAATCTGCCGCCCCCAACGTCGCCGCCACCTACCTACAATTATTAACCCCTAATCTGCCGACCGGACCTCACCGCTACTATAATAAAGTTATTAACCCCTAATCCGCCTCACTCCCGCCTCAAAAACCCTATAATAAATAGTATTAACCCCTAATCTTCTCTCCCTAACATCGCCGACACCTAACTTCAAGTATTAACCCATAATCTGCCGACCGGACCTCGCTGCTACTCTAATAAATGTATTAACCCCTAAAGCTAAGTCTAACTCTAACCCTAACACCCCCCTAAGTTAAATATAATTTTATTCTAACTAAATAAATTAATTCTTATTAAATAAATTAATCCTATTTAAAGCTAAATACTTACCTGTAAAATAAACCCTAATATAGCTACAATATAAATAATAATTATATTGTAGCTATTTTAGGATTTATATTTATTTTACAGGCAACTTTGTATTTATTTTAACCAGGTACAATAGCTATTAAATAGTTAATAACTATTTAATAGCTACCTAGATAAAATAATTACAAAATTACCTGTAAAATAAATCCTAACCTAAGTTACAATTAAACCTAACACTACACTATCAATAAATAAATTAAATAAACTATCTACAATTATATCAACTAAACTAAATTACAAAAAATAAAAAAATTACAAGAATTTTAAACTAATTACACCTACTTTAAGCCCCCTAAAAAAATAACAAAGCCCCCCAAAATAAAAAAATGCCCTACCCTATTCTAAAATAAAAATTGTAAAGCTCTTTTACCTTACCAGCCCTTAAAAGGGCCTTTTGCAGGGCATGCCCCAAAGAATTCTGCTCTTTTGCCTGTAAAAAAAAACATACAATACCTCCCCCCCCCAACATTACAACCCACCACCCACATACCCCTAATCTAACCCAAACCCCCCTTAAATAAATCTAACACTAAGCCCCTGAAGATCTCCCTACCTTGTCTTCACCACGCCGGGTATCACCGATCCGTCCAGAAGAGGGTCCGAAGTCTTCCTCCTATCCGGCAAGAAGAGCTCCTCCAGAGGGTCCAAAGTCTTCCTCCTATCCGGGCAGAAGAGGACATCCGGACCGGCAGACATCTTCATCCAAGCGGCATCTTCTATCTTCTTCCATCTGGCATGGAGCGGGACCATCTTCAAGCAGCCGACGCGGAGCCATCCTTCTTCACCGACGGACTAACGACGAATGAAGGTTCCTTTAAGGGACGTCATCCAAGATGGGGCCCCTCGAATTCCGATTGGCTGATAGGATTCTATCAGCCAATCGGAATTAAGGTAGGAAAAATCTTATTGGCTGATTGAGTCAGCCAATCAGATTCAAGTTCAATCCGATTGGCTGATCCAATCAGCCAATCAGATTGAGCTCGCATTCTATTGGCTGTTCCGATCAGCCACTGTCATTGTCTATATCCGTCATCAGTCACTGTCTATATCCGCACATTTCTGAACGTCGCCGGATTATCCGACTTACGGCAGTATATGATTTGCTGGCACCGTATATGTGATTCACCCGATGTGCGGGGTGAACTTACGGGCAGCATGGGTTTCAGCAGTTGTGCTGAAACCTACGCCGTATATGTAATCTCGGCCAGGGATTTCAAGACCTACAGAATGAAAACAAACATTTTAAAGGCTATTATAACAAAGCCACAAACTTAATTTAAAGCTAGAAAGTGACAGTATGGGGTGGAATCTGTTCCTTTAAGACTATTTGCATGTGCTTTAAGGCTGTGTGCATTGTGTGATTTGGTCTATGCTTTTATGGTTGTGTGCGCTGCGTTTGCGAAGCTGTACCATTAAGACTATGTGCTGTGTGTTTATCTGTCACTTTAGGTCTCTGTACATTTAGGTGTGCTTTTAAGACTGTGTGCCTGTCCCTTAAAGGGACAGTCTACACCAAAATTGCTATTGTTTAAAAAGATGGATAATCCCTGTCACAGATACCAGGACTGTCAAGGCTACCCTCACCCCCCTTCTACATGGCTCACTTCTTTTCACATCAGATTTGGCCCTTTCACGGCTTACAGGATCTCCCAGACTCTTGCTATCTGTTGTTTTGATGTTTGTACTTTGTCAGGAGAGTTGATCTCTGACCGGGAAAATTCTTCTCGGCTTGCCGGGCTTCTGGAACCGCCGGTCGGCTGCATCACCCCGGACACCCGCCTAACCCCTCTCCGGCTGGCTGGGCTCCTGGAACTGCCGGTCGGCTGCATCACCCTGGAGACCCGCTAACATTTACCCCAGGTCGCTCCAGAGCTTTTGGGGATTGGTAGCCGCTAGGGAGGACCAGAGGTGGGGTGATTGCTGGAAGGGAGCTTCCTTGGGAACCGGGGGTTTTGGACACCCCCACCTCCATATCTTTCCCAGGCTGTAACTCCAGTCCCCAGTAACAGATCATGCCGCTTTTTGGACTGTGGCATCTAGGGACAGAGAGCTTTCAATAACACTGCTCCCCTGGGATCACCCCGAAACTGACACCTCTTTATCACTGGGACTCTATGGAACTATGGCTGCTATGGAGGTGCCAGACTGTGTAGACCAGCGGGAATGGCGGGAGATCTTGGGATCAGATAAGGCTCTGAATGTGTATATAAGCATTGTGTGTTTCACAATAAAGCCAGTTATTTTGTTTCACCCAAATACTGGTTCTGTCTGGTTAATTGGGTGGGCTCTGCTATAATCACTTTGCTCCGCTACATAGCGGCATGTTCCAGGTATAGGAAGGATCCTTCTGGCGAAGCTACCCAGTCAGGGTAGCCAGAGTCCGACACATACCCATTCCCATGTTTTTCATAACCAACAGTTATATTAATACACCTTTTACCTCTGTGATTACCTTGTATCTAAGCCTCTGCAGACTTCCCCCTTATCTCTGTTCTTTTGACAAACTTGCATTTTAGTCAATCAATGCTGACTCCTAGGTAACCTAATGTGTGTGACACAATGTTATCTATATAGCACACATGAACTAACACCCTCTAGTTGTGAAAACTGTAAAATGAATTCAGATAAGTGGCAGCCTTCAAGGGCTAAGAAATTATCATATGAGCCTACCTAGGTTAAAATGTCAACTAAGAATACTAAGAGAACAAAGCAAAATTGATAAAATTAAATTGGAAAGTTGTTTAAAATGACATGCCCTATCTGAATCATAAAAGTTTGTTTTTGACTAGACTGTCCCTTCAAAAACTGTGCATGATTTGAGTTGTTCATTTAAGGCAGTGCACCTTGGGTGTCTGTGCAACTGTACCTTTTAAGACTGCGTGCATGTGGTGAAAGTTGTCCCTTTAAAGGCTGTGAATGTTGTGTGCATGCACGCCCCTGTCCTTTTATGACTGATCATCGCTTTAAGTATGTGTGTCGTGTGGATGCACACTGGGAACTGTCCCTTTGAGGCTGTGTGTGTAGTGTGAGTTGACCCTTTAAAGGTTGTGTTCATGCCCCATTACAGTTTGTACTAGAAGGACTGCGTTGTGTCTCTATGTACAGTAAAAAGTTACAAAGGTATAAAAACCTGCAGAAATTAATAAAAATAAGTAGGCTAAGGGTTTCATACAATGTATCCCTGTAGGTGAGCAGAGCTGGCTGGGTAAAGTCTAAGGGGAAAAATGTTCTTTAGGACACAAAAAAAATAGCTCCCCATTTTGGTCCATGAACACACAAACAGTGCAATATTGTTGGTAGCCCCACATACACATTTTTGTCTTAAAATGTTATATGGCTGAGAAAATTATTTAGAACACTAAAATACGCGGAGATTAATATTTTATTAAAGGCTAGTATAACAAATCAAATAGAAAAAATATCAAAGATTTAACGTTTATCTGTTGTCTTGTATGCATTGCGTAATATAATATATTTAATTTTTCTGTAACTGAATTTTTCTGTAAGTTAAAAAAAAGCCCCAGTGTGTTTACTAAAATGAAATATAATATCCCAGTCACCTCAGTGTTCTAATTTGCTAAAATCACAGTTACATTTTTAATGGAAAAATAACAAACATCCTGTTCTCTGCTGTTTCTGTGCGAGGGCGACTGCGATTGACATTTCGGTTTCTAATATTCTTATACACTTATGGGTATCACGTGCCTTGGCGCTTTCATGACATCACTTCCGGTTCACAAAACCCCCGTATCACTTCCTTTCATACCGCCGCGCAGACTGTCACTAGTTTGGTACGCGCATGCGGTCTCTCCCTCCGTTCCCAGCGTACACTGCGCGGACGCTGACGTCAGCCGCACTCTGCCCAGTCCCCGCCGCCATTGGTGAGTGTGAAGCCTGTTACCTCCCGGGCCAGGCCTGAAGCTAGTGAGATCCCGGGTCGCGGCCAACAGCGCACAGATATTCTGCGCCCAGCCAGCACATTTAGCTGCGGAAATTTAGACACACTACTTTGGAGGCCAAGCCAGGCCTGGACTCACTACTTGCGGCCTTCTTCTTAATAGAGGCGCCCGTCCGAGACCCGGCCTACTGAGGCTACAGCACCGTGCGGCTCTTCATGAATGATGTCTGCCACCAGCGTGGACCCACAGGTCAGCGGTGTTTTTGCTTAGGATCCCATACACTTGTTTGCAAGTGTTCTCGTTCCACTGTTCTTGATTTCAGTAAATCTATAGGTCCTATTTGCACACCATGGCGTTTTCTCATATCCCTTCTTTAAATCATGTCCCTTTCACGGTGTGCTGTCACAGTAATACCCATCGCATGATATGTGACTGCTTTATACTCAGCCTTCCAGGCTCCTCTGTACCTCCCTATCATCTCTTTGCCATCCTGGGCGCGTCATCTCCCATCACCCACTCAATATACTTCTCCTAGCTCTTCTCGTTTTACACACACATCAAAAGCATTAATGTATATGTAATATACACAACACTGAAGAATCCCACTAGTTGTTAATACAGTATTATCCCACATTAATTTTGAATCTGTGCAGGTGAAGTAGAAATCAGTGAGTAGAGTAATATATTGAGGGAGGGGTTTGAATCTGACGGGAAGTAATACGGTAAACCTAAAGTATACCTAAAATTGGTTTCTATGTTTTTTGAGTTGCAAGAAAAGTTCTCATGCTGGATGCTAGACTTATAAATATAGTTACATATTTACTCATACAGTAAATATTTAAGTCATCATTTGAAGCTGTTATATATCAAGATACGCTGTCTAACATATCTAGTAGCACACAAGATACCTGCTGTAATGTTACCAAAATATTTTTAGAAAGCAGTATAGATTTCTAAATATATGCAACTCACTTTCTTTTTGGCATACCCAAGTAAAACACTGTAGTTGTCAAATTTGAATTCTCTTTTTAACACAAGGGAGAATGGTCATGTTGAGATCTTATGTGAAAATAGATTGTTAGATGTTTTAGGTATCTTAGCTTCCTCACAAAGCATGCAACAATATACATATGTTTTCTTGTTTAAATATTGCAATTGCATTATTATATATATTCTCAATACTAGATGTTTATATACATTCATTGTTTTTTTTTTTTTTTTTTTTTTCTAATCTCGATTTGGAAACCAAAACAGAGACCAAAGGGACAGGACAATAAAGGTATGTTATGTGATTTATAGGCTTGCTTTTTGTCTTGTTTAGTTAGAACATATTTATAATGTAAATACTTGTCTACATTTCCATTTGTAAATTGTCAAAAAGTATTGAAGAAAATCCTTTTGGGCACTCTAGTTATATCGCTTTTCTGAGATCTGCATCCTATATATGACAGAGCAAGGAAAGGTTAACGTGTGTCTAAACATTATGATGGCTTGTGAGATAAACACTTAAAGCTGATAATTTATAAACTAAATTTATTGAATGTTTGCCTTTAATGTTCTATATTTTTTTTCAAGAAATACTGCTAAATCATTGCATTTTATTATAATCCTAAAATCAATAGTTAAAGGGCCATAATACCCAAATGTTTAAATACTTGAAAGTGATGCAGCATAGCTGTAAAAAGCCGACTAGAAAATATCACCAGAACATCTCTATGTAAAAAAAAGATATTTTACCTCAAAAAATCCTCAGTAGCCACCTCCCATTGTAAAGGATTTCTAAGCAGCATATTAGTGTGTCTGTCCCGGGACAACTGAAGGGATGAGCATCGTGAACTCTCATATTATTTCACCAATCAGGTAAAGGAAGCTTACTATGAAATCTCATGTTAAGTCAAATCTCATGAGATCACAGTAAGAGTTCATGACCTCAGCACTGCTGATGCTGATTGGCTGCTGTTCATTTCTTCATTTTTTTACCTGCAGCTGGGAGCAGCTGAGTATAACTTTTTACACAGAACTAACTCTACTGAGCTGAGGAGATTTTGAGGTAAAATATCTTCCTTTTTTACATAGAGATGCTCAGGTGATATTTTCCTGTCAGCTTTTTACAGTTATACTGCATCAGTTTCAAGTGATTTAGCATATGAGTATTATGTCCCTTTAAGTATTTTCTGATACTTGGTAATCTTGATAGATGATGTTATGAAAGGATCAGAGATGCAACTTTTACTTGTTTAGTGTTACATGTTAGCTCCAGCTCTATCAGGGGATGCATTTAATACTAATCTAAACCTGTATGAATAAGGGGTTAATTATTTCTGTAAGTTAGTTTACAAACTCAATTTTCCCCAAAAGTTTTTCCAATAGGGCGCTCAAACAATGATCTAATTTCAGTTCAAAATGGATCCCTGCACCAGAAGGACAGCGTGCATGACAATGATTTCGAACAGTATCTGTCTGGTCAGTCCAACCAGGTTAGTAAACTTTTTTTCTTTAAATTAAAGTGAAAGTAAAGTTAGTCCGTTTATAACACATCAATATATTCTATTACATTGTACTACTAAGATCGCTAAGTTGAATTTTTCAATTTCTTTATTATTTAAAGTTTTATTAACTATTAAATTTCCTACCAGTACCATGCTAACTCCTCCCATCCTCTACTTCCTAATCTTTCTGTGTGGTGACGTATAGAGCGGTCCCACCCGCTCTATACGTATTTTAAAAGCACGATCACATAACATTGCATGCGCAAATCGGCGCTTTCTCAGTCTACCGTGCGTGCGCTTATCTGTAAAACCGTGTTTGTTTCAAAATAAGCGAGTGCGCATGCGCGAAACGGGAGCGCGCTCCTAATATGATATGGCCTGATAAATAGTTGCGCATGCCCAGAACTATAAGTAGGCGGGTGACGTGGTTCTGTACATATAAAGCGAGTGCGCATGCGCGAAATGGGAGCGCACTCCTAATATAGTAAGGGCTGAAAAATAGTTGCGCATGCCCAGAACTAGAAGTAGGCGGATGACGTGTTTTGACGGCCGCCTAACGGCCAGATTTACAATTGAGTATGCGAACAACGTGACCAGTAGAGAGAAAAATAATTAAATGGTTGAATTTGGAGAGTAAAAGAAAATGTTTAATTACGGCGATAACTTTTTACCGGTAAATAAAAAAAAAAAAACATGAATGAAAGTCATATTATTTTGGCACTAAGAATGTTATTTAACATTGCAAACCAGGTAAGTTTGCTTTCACTTTAACCTTCAGTGGTTGTAGTTTACAAATAATTAATATATTGTATCGCTAGAGTTCCACATATTTTATACAAACCTAGATCTGTTGTCTTACTCTAGTCTACAATACATATATGTTCACCACACTAGGTTATCATGTACATTTTTGCAAGTGTGTGATTTTGGTAGTCGGTTGAATAGTCTAGACAAAATAAAACTTTCCTGATTCAGATAGAGCATGCAATTTTAAGCAACTTACTAATTTACTCATTATCAATTGTTCTTCATTATCTTGGTATCTATATTTGAATGTAAGCTTAGGAGCTTGCAGATTGTTGGCTACATTTAGGCACCAATCAGAAAGTGCTACCCAGGTGCTGAACTAACAATGGGTCTGCTCCTATGGTTTCTTTTTCAAACAGATACCAAGTTAACTTAGAAAAATTGATTATAGGAGTAAATTGGAAAGTTGCTTAAAATTGCATGCTCTATCTGAATCATGAAATTTTAATTTTGTCTAGACTATTCCATTAATTGATTACAGGGGCACAAGTTAACTTCAGATCTAGTGTGTACATTTTTATTTATTTCTGTTTTTGTTCTCTGTATCATTTGTTAAAACTTAGCTCCTTCCTATTAGAGCATACGTGTTCTCCCTTGGAATTTTAAAGAGACATGAAACCTAAAGTTTTTATTTATTGATCAGAAGTGAATCTTAGTTATTTAAAATTGTATACTCTTATATTATTTGCTTAGTTCTCTTGCTATCCTTTGTTGAGATAGAGATATATATATATAGATATCAAATAGCCTGTAGCCCAGTACTCCAACCAGGTGGAGCAGCCACGACCTGGGTGCAATACTTATAAATAATAAATGTAGATATCGGTGTAGAAGAAGGGCACTCTCAGGATTTGTTAACAAGCAAAACATTTTTCTTTAACTCGTCTTTTTGGATCTGTGATCTTTGCCACTCGGCAGTTGCAAGATTATACTTGTCCTGATGAAGGCCCAACTGAGGGCCGAAACGTCGACCATGTATTAGTGATTCAACTAATTAAAGAAAAATGTTTTGCTTGTTAACAAATCCTGAGTGCCCATATATATATATATATATATATATATATATATATATATATATATATATATATATATATATATATATATATATATATATAATCTCCCAGTAGTGCATTGCTGCTCCTTCATTAAAAGATTCCAAGAGAATGAAGCAACATTTATGATAGAGGTAAATTTAGAAAGTTGTTTAAAATAGTATGCTCTATCTGAATCATCAATTAAAAATGATGGCTTTCATGTCTATTAAGCTAAAATTAGCAGATAATTTTTTCCCAATGTTTGCACAAATTATCATTAAATCAGTTTATATTAAGTTATGCAGCTAATTTGCAGCTTGCATAATTTTAAACATTAATAAAAAAACAGCATATATTATAATCACGCCCCCCCCCCCAGCTGGCAAATTTTGTTTGTGGATAACATTGCATATATGTATAACATATATTGCACAACACTGCTGTCATAGTGCTCAATACTTCTGCACACTCTTGAGCTTACCTCTTTATGCACACGCCATCTTCCATATATATTTACCCCTGGACTGAATTTGAGGGTACTGAACTTGCTATTTGGTACATACATACCAATCACTTATTTGATCTGCTCAAGCATGTACACAACCAGCACTTCTGTAAGTTTGAATATTTGCATCAACGCTGTGTAAAAGGAATCAGTCTGTCTACCCTCTGCAAATAGTTCTTTTGCGGAGGAAAGCACATCTTAGTTTTTTGTTTTTTTTTGGGACAGTGAAAAGTGCCTCAGATTTGACATTAGAATGCCAATGCATATACACAATTCTGCGGGCTTTCAAGAGATTTCGCAAAAAAGTCTGTTCTTACTGCTTTTTTGTTATAAGTATTTAACCGGGCTTATAACGCAGACTCTCAATGAACCTAATATGGCTATGATAGTGACACCATAATATTGTAGAATATATTTTTACAGGTTTCTTATGCAAAAGTCAGCATTCTGACTTGGGATTCCCTGGAAGACAAGCCAGCATTAGTTTTCAATTTACAGTGTGAACGTTTATAGGAGATTAAAGGGATATTAAACACGAGATTGTAATAGAAAAGTTTAATTTTGCACTTTGTTAAAAAAGCTATATGGCAAAGTATGGTGAGAAGAGCACAGTGACTTCATATGGGATTCATAGGATGCCACCTTTGCCACAAGCCATACTAGATCTGCCCCGGTCAACTGTACATGCTATTATTGTGAAGTGAAAGCGTCTTTGAGCAACAGCCCAGTCACCATGTGGTAGACCATGCAAACTCGGAGTGCTGTAGCACATAAAAATCGCCTATCTTTTGCATCACTCACTACAGACTTCCAAACTGTCCCTGGAAGCAACATTCACATAGCCAAGCAGCTGTACACAAGCCTCACATCAATATGCAGAATGCCAAGTGTCGGCTCGGGTGGTGTAAAGCACTGGACTCTGGAGCTGTGGAAAAATGTTCTCTGGAGTTATGAATCAGGCTTCACTATTTGGTACTCTGATAGAAGAATATGCATGTGGACACCATAAGAGCACTACCAGAGTGCATAGTGTCTATTATAAAGTTTGATGGTGGAGATATTATTGGTGTAGGGCTGTCTTTCAGGGTTGATCTAGGCTGCATAGTACCAATGAATTTTCATAGTAATGATACAGGATACAAAGACATTTTATGGAAGGTTCTTTTCTTAACAAGCATGATTGTGCCCCTGTGCTCAAAATGAGTTCCATGAAAATATGGTTTGTTTGTGCAAACCACTCAAGTTCCTCCACACCAGAAATGAACCTGAACGCCTATTGCAAACAAGACCTTGTCCAACATCAGCGCCAGACTTTATAAATGCTCTTTTTGTAGAATAGGCACAAATTTTGTGGAAAGCCTTCAAAGAAGAGTGGTGGCTGTTAAAGACTCAAATGGAATGTTCAAGAAGCTTAAGTGATGGTCAGGTGTCCAATTTTTTTTGGCCAAATAGTGTATTTTTGTATTTTTTTTTTCTATGTAATTTTAATTCTGAAAATTGAGGACTTTTCATTTTCCTTGGTTTAAATAATTTATTGTGTACTGCCATATTGAAACCTAAGTTTCACTTATCTAACCCCTTCTGCCGTTGGCAATTAGGAAGTGATAAATTGTTCAAACAATGGCTGTGTGAAACATAGCAGTGTTAGATGTACTTTTTAAACCATAAATTAAAATTGATAAATATCACCTTGTTTAAGATCCTACACACACTAAAATATTGTCCTTTATGTCTTTATAGTCCTATAGATTGCTTTGTGTAGCTACATTTTGTATGCTTATGAAGAAAAAGGTTAGTGCTATGTTATCCAGTGTATTTAAAGAGAAACTGAGCACTTTTTTTTTTTTTTTGCTTTTGTCTAAACATTTTAGAAACAAAATAAATTTGTTTTTACTACGATTGTTTTTGAATAGCCAAACTCCATCCATTTTTTTTTTATTTGAAGGATCTAATATGCACTTGTTACTGTAGTAGACAAGGCTAGCGACAATGACATTTTTGCAGTGCATTTGCTAACGTCGGTTAAGGGCAGATTTATAGCAAGGCTAGTCTTGAGATGTCTTAAAATTGTCAACTTTCTAGTTATCAAAAGTGGAATTACACACTATAGAGTTAAATTGAACAAAAAGAAGGCATAATGTTTTATTACAATCTCAATATGTTTACTTTCTCTTTAAAGACCAAAAATATCCCTGTTCCAAAAAAGGATAAATGATGTACAGGTTATACCTTTTTATAGCTTAGAGGGATACATATGCAAGTTTTTAGGACACTAATGTCCCCAACAGACAAAACAAAATAAGAGTATTGTTTAGAATACTTCTATGACAAGACATTGCCCTGAAAGGTATCAACTGTACATCACTTTTTTTTTTTTTTTTTCTTTCCCCAAAAGGATTTTTGCTTTATTTATATTTTGGGCTAATCCTGTATGATTTAACAACTTTATACAATAGAGCATATCAAAACAGTTTTATATATATATATATATATATATATATATATTACTTTGTGTGATACATTTTAACTATTTTCCTTAGCTTTGGTTTGTGTTTTTCAATATTAACAATAAATATGGTTACTGATCCTTCTATTTTTTTTTTCTCAGAGTAACAGCTACCCATCCATGACAGACCCATACCTACCGAGTTACTACCCTCCATCTATTGGGTTTCCATACTCCCTAAGTGAAGCTCCATGGTCAACTGGAGGGGATCCTCCCATCCCTTACCTTGCCACATACTCGCAGCTCAGCAATGGAGACCACCACTTCATGCATGATCCTGTTTTTGGGCAGCCTGGGGGTCTTGGGAATAACATCTATCAGCACCGCTTCAACTTCTTCCCAGAAAATCCAGCCTTTTCTGCATGGGGGACCAGTGGTTCTCAGGGACAGCAGACCCAAAGCTCTGCCTATGGAGGCAGCTATAGCTACCCACCTAGTTCCCTAGGTGGAACTATTGTTGATGGACAAACAGGATTTCATAATGACACTTTGAATAAAGCTCCAGGCATGAATAGCATTGAGCAGGGCATGGTTGGACTTAAGATAGGAAGCAATGTAACTGCATCTGCAGTGAAGACAGTGGGTTCTGGTGTTAACAGTGTAGGAATGCCCAGTGCTTTGTCAGGTAATGGGGGCACCAGCATAAGCATGCCACCCTCAAAGCCAACATCATGGGCAGCTATTGCCAGCAAACCTGCCAAGCCCCAACCCAAAACAAAAACTAAGCCTGTAACTGTAATTGGAGGGGCCTTACCACCACCTCCCATCAAACACAACATGGACATAGGTACCTGGGATAATAAGGGACCTGTGGCCAAGCCCCCCATACCTCAGCAGATCCCTTCTCCTCAGACCATCCCTCAACCACAACCTCAACAGCTGATGCAGCCTATTCCTGCTCAACCACCTCCTTTGTCTCAGACTCCATATCAAAACCCACCCCCACCTCCGCAGCAGCCACAGGCTCCGCAGAATCGTTGGTTAGCTCCGCGTAACAGGAACGCTGCTTATGGGCAGGCTGGGAGTTCAGATGGAAACCCCCTTGGAGGAGCCCAGTCACATCCACTTCCTGGCTGTGACTCCCACCCTGTGCTAGAGAAGCTGAAGGCCGCTCACAGTTACAATCCCAAGGACTTTGACTGGAATCTGAAAAATGGACGTGTGTTCATTATAAAGAGTTACTCAGAGGATGACATTCATCGTTCCATCAAGTACTCTATATGGTGTAGCACAGAGCATGGAAATAAACGTCTGGACAATGCCTTTCGATCTATGAATGGCAAGGGTCCAGTCTATCTGCTTTTCAGTGTCAATGGGAGTGGACACTTTTGTGGCGTAGCAGAGATGCGTTCTCCAGTGGACTATGGCACCAGTGCTGGTGTCTGGTCACAGGACAAGTGGAAGGGCAAGTTCGATGTCAAGTGGCTGTTTGTCAAAGATGTCCCCAACAATCAACTGAGGCATATTCGCCTGGAGAACAACGACAACAAACCAGTCACAAACTCGCGAGACACACAGGAGGTGCCCTTAGAAAAAGCAAAACAAGTGCTTAAAATCATTGCCACTTACAAGCACACAACTTCCATCTTTGATGACTTTTCTCATTATGAGAAGCGGCAAGAAGAGGAAGAGGTCGTGCGCAAGGTAATGATTGAATGTGACTCATCAATTTTGGTTTTAACTCACTGACAATAATTACGTTAAGGTCATTGTAGTTGCATATCTGTTATATTGTAATTAAGCTTGTAGGCTAGTGTTTTAATTACAGACTGATCAGGGGTATAACAATCTACAGTCCTGTAGGAAACTTATTTAACTTGAGTAATTAGTTTCAACTCCTGATAACCTACATCTAGTGCAGGCTTCTTCAGTCTAAAGACTGGGGACAATGTGCCTGTCAAGAATTCTTATGTGGCCCTCCATTTCTACAAGCTAAATACTGTGTCTGAACCATATTTTTGATCTTCTAACCAATATTCAACTTTAGTTTAAAACTAGTCGGGGGTGTACTTGGTTTGTCTTTTATTTATTTATATATATATATATTATATTATTTTTTTTTGGGGGGGGGGGATTTACTCACTAGTACATGTATCATTTTGCTAGCTGTTTGCAAGTGCAAACAAAAATCTAGTAATAAGTAACCAAACCCTTAAAGCGACACTGAACACAATTTTTCTTTTGTGATTCAGATAGAGCATGCAATTTTAAGCAACTTTCTAATTTACTCCTATTATCAAATAATAAATAAATTCATCCACCAATAAACAAGTGCTGTCCAGGGTTCTGGACTTCCTTTTTCAAATAAAGATAGCAAGAGAATGTAGAAAGTTGATAATTGGAGTAAATTAGAAAGTTGCATGCTCTATCTGAATCACGAAAGAAAACATTTGGGTACAGTGTCCCTTTATTTCATGATTAAGATAGGGCATCCAATTTTCCAATTTGCTTCGTTTGTTGAATGAGCAGCAATAAACTACTTGGGAGCTAGCTGAAACCATCAGGTAAGCCAGTGACGAGGCAGCTAGCTCCCAGTAGTGCATTACTTCTCCTTATCCTACTTACGTATGTTTCAAAAAAGGAAGCAAATTAGATAATAGAAGTAAATTGGAAAGTTGCTTAAACCTGCATGCTGTCTGTGTTTTTAAACCGTGGTCTTTAAGTACCCCCAACAGGCCAGGTTTTCATTATAGCTGAACCAGTGCACAGGTGCAGTAGTCAGCTGATTAGTAACAAGGTTATTAACCTGATCTCACCCATAAGATGATTTTCACCTGTGCGTTGGTTCAGCTATAATGAAAACCTGTCCTGTAGAGCAGTGATTTGCATCCTTTTTTTGCCGTGGCACACTTTTTTACATTAAAAAATCCTGTGGCACACCACCACATATATACATATACACCATATGTGTGTATGTGTATATGTGTGTGTATATATATATATATATATATATATATATGTGTGTATATATATATATATATATATATATATATATATATATATATATATATATATATACTGTGCTGCCATGTCTCCTACAAACTATTCATGACATATTGACATTCATTCACAAACAATCATAATGATCGTCTGTGAATGAATGTCAATGTCATGGTTGTAAATGATGCCTGATGAGCCTGTCACATACCTACCAATATTTCAAAATTTGAAAGAGGGACACCCCCGCACTGTTGTCAGTCTGCCGCGGCACACCTGAGGATCTCTCACGGCACACTGGCTGAAAAACACTGCTGTAGAGGTACTTGAGGACCGCATTTGAGAAACAATGCTCTATATGAATCATGAAAATGTATTTTTTATTATATTGTCCCTTTAAAATGTTTTGTGTTTTTTTGTTTTTTAAAATAAAAATTATTTTATAGAAGGTTGCACTCACATTATATATAGTTGTAACAAAACAAAAGCCACTTTTCTAATATGTTTATTGCATTGCGCAGAACTCTTTATATTTTGTAAAATGTAAGTAACTTAGTCTGCTTCTTGGTGTTAAAGGGACAGTCTAGTATAAATTAAACTTTCATTATTCAGATAGGACTTTTAATTTTAATCAACTTTCCAATTTACTTTTATCATCAAATTTGCTTTTTTCTCTTGGTATTCTTAGTTTAAACTAAACATAGGTAGGCTCATATGCTAATGTCTAAGCCTTTGAGGACTGCCTCTTATCACATGCTTTTTAAATCTCTTTTCAACACAAGGAGACAAAGTACACATGGGCCATATAGATAAAACAGTGTTCAGACACAGGGGATTATTTAAGATTTAGCACAAAACAATGCTAAATTTAAGACAATAGATAATAAACAGTCAGTCGTGTGATCAGGGGGCTGGAAAAAGGTTCCTAGATACAAGGTAATCACAGAGGTAAAAAGTATATTAATATAAAGGTGTTGGCTATGCAAAACTGGGGAATGGGTAATAAAGGGATTATCTATCTTTTAAATCAATAACAATTCTACGGTAGACTGTCCCTTTAAGCACCTGCGATGAGTATTGTGCAAAATATATATTAGTAATTTGAATGATAAAGCTTATTGCTATAGAGTGATTGTATTCTAGCCATGTATTTAAAGGGACACTCAGGTTATATTAAATTTTCATGATTCAGATACAGCATGTAATTTTTTTTTTTTCTTCCAATTTACTTCCATTAAAAAAATGTGCAGTCCTTTTATTTTTACACTTTTTGAGTCACCAGGTCCTACTGAGCATGTGCAAGAACTCAGACTATACGTATTTGCATTTGTGATTGGCTGATTGCTATCACATGGTACAGGGGGAGTGGAAATATATACAGTATATCTTTGAAATGTGTTAGAAAAAATATCTACTATTCATTTGAAATTCAGAGTAAATGCTATTGTATTGTCTTGTTATCTTGCATTTGTTGATTATGCAAATCTGTTTACTGGTCCTTTAACATTTTGTAGAAAAAGTCTCTGGGATAATCCAGCATTTTCATGAGTGACCAAGTTTGGATTTTTTTTTTTCTTCCAGAACTGGTACACACTTTAAGACATTAATTATAATGTATACACATTACCAGAAAGACCCATCCATAGCCACTCACTTTGGATTAATATGGCATGTAGACCTTAATGAGCTACTTTATTTTTAGTTAGTAAAGTAGTGTGGGACAAGTAAGGATGAAGTTAAATATTGGCCTTATAGATGAGGCTGTGCACAATTTATGAGATTCTTTAATACTCCCTTTTTTACTGTTTTTTTGTTTAAAATTTTACTTGTTAAACTAGTTATACATACTAAATCTGTTATTGAAAATCAGGGTTATTCCACCAAATATTCATTTCTGAGCTCTTGCTAAGTTAAAACATTAGTATTCTTTTGTTTAACAATTAATATGAATTTGTTTTCTTTGCATTATTCGAGATCTGAAAGTACTGCATCTTTTATTTTGACCAGTTGTCTTTTTCCAAATGTTCTAAATGACAATTTTATTTGGAATTTGGGAGAAATGTCAGAAGTTTATAAATTAAAAATAAAATAAAAAAAAATAAACAAAATGTTCATTTTACTCGCACAAACCTATAAATAGTAAAACCAGAGAAATTGATAATTTTGCAGTGGACTTTATTTTTCCCAGAGCTGTATGTTGTACTCATCATAAACACTGACACATTACAAATGTTTCTGTGTTGGAAAAAATATTTTTATTATCATGCCTTTTAACTGTTTTTCTTACACAAAATGTTTTAGAAGAGTACATGTTTTTCAATTTTATATTACAGAAAAAATAGGCAAATTTAATGTCTTACACATTTACATCGTTCTCTATTTGGTCATGTTAGTGGAAATAAGATCAAGCCAAAAAAGGGTTCATGCACCAATATAGGAGTCCCAAAGCCCACCCGTCTCAGACAGTTCAATAAGAAGCAGTGCTAACGATACTCTAAGCGGCAGAGGCACTTACGGTTTCCAATATCAGTATCATTTCATCCCTGCCTGTATCATCAGGACACCAAGATCCTACCAAGATGTTAATGACTTCTCTATCCACGGCTCACCATGAGTATTTCCAGGTGGCGATCTGTGATGTCAGCATAGCGGGAGAGCCCTATGGAGCAATCCAAATAATGCAACAAGAAAAACAAAGGACATCAGACCGGCTCATTCTCTCGTGAAAGAAAGTTGGTTTATAGCTATCTTTGAATACGGGTTGATCCCGAAACGCGTCCTTGCCTGGACCACACTGCATTGAATGTCACTCTTTACTTGTATGCTGTAGCCCACGCTGGTGTGCTCTTGTTTTATGAATAACCCCCCTTTCTTTCACGAGAGATTAAGTCCTTTGTTTCTCTTAGTGGAAATAAGATCTCTAGGTTGCTCTGAAACTGCAAATCTCTTTTTCTAAATAAATCCGTCCTTCCATATTTTTGTTGCTCCTTGCTAAAATATTAAAGCATGTTTTGTATTACTGAGCACTGCATACAAACTAGCCTATTAAAAGGGACAGTATTGTGTTTTTCCCCTCTTTTTAGGTGTTCCCAATTATCTATTTTACCTTCTTAATGGGATTCTGAACCCAAATGTTCTATTTCATGATTCGGATAGAGCATGCAATTTTAAGCAGCTTTCTAATTTACTCCTATTAATTTTTCTTTGTTCTCTTGGTATTTTTGAAAAAGAAGGAATGTAAAGCTTAAGAGTCAGCCCATTTTGTTTCAGCACCTGGGTAGTGCTTGCTGATTGGTGGCTAAATGTTGCAACCAATCAGCAATAGCTACCCAGGTGCTGAACCAAAGATGGGCCGGCTCGTTAAGGTTACATTCCTCCTTTTTCAAATAGATACCAGGAGAACAAAGAAAAATTGATAATCGGAGTAAATTAGAAAGCTGCTTAAAATTGCTGCTCTATCAGAATCGTGGAAGAAAACATTTGTAGTCGGTATCCCTTTGTGTGTGAAATTGTTTTAAGGACCATTACAATTAACATTTCAACACACGTTTCATTACTGGAAGTGAAACATTATTGCAATGTTCATTATTAATTTTGCTTCTTTTTGCTGTAAAATGTTTGAAATGTGTTCTTATTCCATTTTCTTCCAGGGAGGCTTTGGTTTATGCTTTTTAGCTACTTTTCTGTGAGGCAGTCGATCACCCCTCCTCCCCTCTCACTTTACCTTTACTCATTTGTTCTTTTAAAGGGCCATGATACCCAAATGTTGAAACACTTGAAAGTGATGCATCATAGCTGTAAAAAGCTGACTAGAAAATATCAATAGCAATATTTTACCTCAAAAGTTCCTCAGTAGCCACATCCCATTGTAAAGGACATCTAAGCAGCAAATCTGTATGTCTGTCCCGGGACAGCTAAGAGATTGAGTGTCGTGCACTCATGTTATTTCCCTATTCAGTTTAATGTAGTTTACTATGAAATCTCATGAGATCACAGTAAGAGTTCATGACCCCAGCACTTTTGATGCTGATTGGCTGCAGCTAATTTCTTCATTTTTTTTTTTTTTTACCTGCAGCTGGGCAGCAGCTGAATTAATTATAACTTTTTACACAGAACTTACTCTGCTAAACTGAGGAGATTGTGAGGTAAAATATCTTCCTTTTTTACATAGAGATGCTCAGGTGATATTTTCCTGTCAGCTTTTTACAGTTATACTGCATCACTTTCAAGTGATTTAGCATGTGAGTATTATGTCCCTTTAAGGAGGATTATCAGTTTGCAACAACCACCAATATAGGAAAAGCATTCTTTGCAATATGTGGCTGCACATATGTGCTTCTTATTGGTTTACAAATGTGACAGTTCAGCTTGTTCCCAGTAGTGCATTGCGGCACCTTCAATAAAGGAAACTAAGAGAATGAAGCAAAATTGATAATAGAAGTAAATTGGAAAGTTGTTTAAAATTGCATGTTCTCTGGGAATCATGAAAGAAAAGGTTTGGGTTTAATGTCCTTTTTTTAAGTATATATAGTGTTTGTGATTGGTTAGCTTAGCAAGGGTTCTTTTGTTCTGGGTGACAGGGAAATCAGTAAAATGAGAAGACCTAAAACAATATGCTCATTTGACCAAATAAAACTGCTTTATGCTTTGCAAAATTCTTCTCAGATGTAAAGATACATTATCTCAGTGGGCAGTGTGACAAACTAAAATGTTAATGTTTCAATTGCTCTCTAAGTATTGGAGTGTGCGTAAACAGTGAGAAATAAGATATGGAAGACTTTGTTTAAATTAGAAAAAATAATTTGGTTTCATCTACCTACAAGCTCTGCATATTTAATTGTGGTCTTATTTATCAGAAACTATTTCATATACAAAAACATACTCAAATTTCCCAAACGTTTAAAAGGATAGTCCACAATATAATTTTTGTTTTAAAAGATAGATAATCCCTTTATTACTCATTCCCCAGTTTTGCACAACCAACAGTTATATTAATACACTTTTTACCTCTGATTACCTTGTATCTAAGCATCTTCTGTCAGCCCTGATCACATGACTATCTATTGACTTGCAGTTAGTACTGTGTTGGGCTAAATCTTAAATAACTTCACTGGCATGGACAGTGTTATGGCCCACATGAACTAGCAGTCTCCTGAAAAGTTAATTAAAAAAAAGCATGTGAGTAAGAGGCTGTCTATAGTGGCTTTGAAACAGGCAGAAATTTAGAGGTTTAAATATTATAAAGTATATCAATATAACAATGTTGGCTGTGCAATGCTGGGAAATGGGTAGTAGAGGCTTTATCTATCTTAAACAATAACCATTTTAGTGTAGACTGTCCCTTTGAACCCTTCAGATGGAAAACAATTTTACTGTACAATGTTCTTTTAAAAAGTGTATTAAAGGGACAGTCTACTCCAAAAATGTTTGATAGAGAGAGCTTTTACTACCCATTCTCCTGATTGGCACAATTAATATACTTTATAACCTTTAAAACTCTAAATTTCTGCCTGTCTCTGAGCTGCTGAGATAACATTGGGCTCTATCCCGTGGAGTTAGTCATCACTAATTGGCTAAAATGCAAGTCTGTAAATAGCACTGAGACAGGCATTATGCAGAGGCTTCAAGGGACACTGAACCCAAATGTTTTTCCTTCGTGATTCGGATAGAGCATGTAATTTTAAGCAACTTTCTAATTCACTCCTATTATCAAATTGTCTTCATTCTCTTGGTATCTTTATTTGAAAAGCAAGAATGTCAGTTTAGATGCTGGCCCGTTTTTGGTGAACAACCTGGGTTGTCCTTGCAGGCAGTGCTTGATGTTAAAAGGGGTGCTTATTGTGGATGGTACAGTGGGAGCTGATGGGGCTTATGTAGGTTACAGTGGGTGATGTGAAAATTGTGATTAAATCGCAATCGGGATTCTCCCCCATATCGCCCAGCCCTAGTGGCTACATTTAGACATCAATTAGCAAGTGCTACTCAGTTGCTGAACCAAAAATGGGTCAGCTTCTAATCTTACATTCTTGCTTTTGCAAATAAAGATACCAAGAGAACAAAGAAATTGATAAAAGGAGTAAATTAGAAAGTTGCTTAAAATTGCATTCTCTATCTGAATCATGTAACTTTGACTAGATAGAATATCCCTTTTATGTGTGTCATATAGATAACACTGTTCTCACTCCTGAGTTACAAATGAGTCAGCACTGATTAGCCAAAATGGAAGTCTGTAAATAGCACTGAGATAAAGGGGGCAGTTTGCAGAAGCTTAAAGAGATTGGAAAGTCAAAATTAAACTTGCATGATTCAGAGAGAGCATGTAGGTTTTTTTTGTGGTTTTTATTTTAAACTTTTTTTTTTATTAATCACTAGTGGGAGCTGCTGCTAATTGGTGCCTGCACACATTTGTCTCTTGTGATTGACTAACTAGATCTGTTCATCTAGCTGCCAGTAGGGCAATGATGTTATTTCGGCTAAGGATAACAAGAGAACAGATCAAATTTGATAAGTTGTAAATTGGAGATTTCGTTTACAATTGTATGTTCTATCCAAATTATAAAAGATAATTTTTGGGTTTTCTGTCTCTTTAATCCCTTAACAAAACACAGGGTACATCAGGCACAAACTGGTCTTTAAAGACCAGCGACGTACCCTGTACGACGTTAGGGGTTTAAAGCGGCTGGAAGCGATCCTGATCGATTACAGCCGCTTTCAAGGTATTGCAGTGATGCCTCGATATTGAGGCATCACTGCAATACCTTTTTTCGGACAGCGATGGTGCGATCATTGGTGGGTAGGAGCTGCTGTGGGTAGGCGGCCATCGCTGGGGGTAATGACAGAGGGAGGCGGGATCACTTGCTGGGAGCGCACACGTTTCTGGGCACGCGCATGCGCACGGTGGTAGCTCGCGCAGGGGGGAGCCCTACACTATGGAACAGGAAAGGGAAGGAGGGAGAGTGGAGGGGGCCATTTTCCATCTAAGGGATCTGGGTGGGGGTGGTTATTGATGGGGGAAGCTACACTACAGATTATTTTTTTTACATTTGTATGCAAACTGAGTACTGGCAGACAGCTGCCAGTACCCAAGATGACAGACAATAAGGTTGAGGGGGAGTGTTAGAGAGCTGAACAGATATTTAAGATGGTGGGGACAATAGTGGGGTGGGAGAGAGGAGAGGGATCAGGGGTGGGATGTTTCAGGTGGGAGGCTGATCTCTACACTAAAGCTAAAATTAACCCTACAAGATACATAATTAGCCCCTTTACTGCTGGGCGTAATAAAAGTGTGGTGCGCAGCGGCATTTAGCAGCCTTCTAATTGTCCAAAAGCAATGCCAAAGCCATATATGTCTATTTCTGAACAAAGGGGATCTCAGAGAAGCATTTACAACCATGTGTGCCATAATTGCACAAGCTGTTTGTAAATAATTATGGTGTGAAACCTAGTGTTTGTGAAAAAGTGAGCATTTTTTTTATTTGATCGCATTTGGCAGTGAAATGGTGGCATGAAATATACCAAAATGGGCCTACATCAATACTTTGGGTTGCCTACTACACTACAGCTAAAATTAACCCTACAAGCTCCCTAATTAACCCCTTCACTGCTGGGCATAATACACGTGTGGTGCGCAGCGGCTTTCTAATTACCAAAAAGTAATGCCAGAGCCATGTCTGCTATTTCTGAAAAAGGGGATCCCAGAGAAGCATTTACAACCATTTGTGCCATAATTCCGCAAGCTGTTTGTAAATAATTTCAGTGAGAAACCTAAAGTTTGTGAAAAAGTGAACGATTTTCTTTATTTGATCGCATTTGGCGGTGAAATGGTGGCATGAACTATACCAAAATGGGCCTTGATCAATACTTTGGGTTATCTACTAAAAAAATATACATTTCAAGGGATATTCAGGGATTCCTGACAGAGATCAGTGTTTCAATGTAACTATTGCTAATTTTGAAAACCTTTTTATTTGGAAATAGCAAAGTGCTTCTTGTATTTATTGCCCTATAACTTGCAAAAAAGCAAAGAACATGTTAACATTGGGTATTTCTAAACTCAGGACAAAATTTAGAAACTATTTAGCATGGTTGGTGGTTGTAGATGTGTAACAGATTTTGGGGGTCAAAGTTAGAAAAAGTGTTTTTAATTTTTATTTTTTTTCAATCCTATATTATAAAAAAAAATATAGTAAATTATAAGATGATATGAAAATAATGGTATTTTTAGAAAGTCCATTTAATGGCAAGAAAAATGGTATATAATATGTGTGGGTACAGTAAATGCATGAGGAAAATTACAGCTAAACAAAAACACCACAGAAATGTAAAAATAGCCCTGGTTCTTAAGGGTAAGACAATTGAAAAATGGTCTTGTCCTTAAGGGGTTAAAGGGAAATGAGACCCAGACATTTTTTTTCTGTCATGATTCAGATAGAGCATGCAATTTTAAGCAACTTTTTAATTTACTCCTATTAATTTTTCTTCGTTCTCTTGGTATCTTTATTTGAAAAAGCAGAAATTTAATTTAAGTAGCCTGTCTATTATTTGGTTCAGCTCTATGGAGCGTGCTTGCGGATTGGTGGCTAAATATAACAACCAATTAGAAAGCCCTACCCAGGGTGCTGAACCAAAAGTGATCCGACTCCTAAGCTTACATTCTTGCTTTTTATTATTTTTTTATTATCGGTTATTTGTAGAGCGCCAACAGATTCCGCAGCACTATAAACAAATGCGGAGTACAACAAAACAGTTATAGGGATCAAATGGGTAGAGGGCCCTGCCAAGAGTTGCACTGTTGAAGTCAGCTCTTAAGAAGGTGATCTACAAACAGCTGGACTCTTAGGCTTACGTGCTAAGGGGGTTCAGGGGATAGCAATGGAGGAGAGGAACTGGTATAAAGAAAGGTTAGCGTAGGTTGTATGCATCCCTAAACAGTAGAGTCTTTAGGGAGCACTTGAAGCTTTTACAACTAGAAGAGTCTTGTGGAGCGAGGCAGAGAGTTCCACAAGATGGGAGCCAGTCTGGAGAAGTCCTGTAAACGGGAGTGTGATGAGGTGACAAGAGAGGAGGAGAGTAGGAGGTCATGAGCAGAGCGAAGGGGACGGGAGGGAGAGTGTCTGGAGACAAGGTCTGAGATGTAGGGGGGAGCAGTGCAGTTGAGGGCTTTGTATGTAAGAGTGAGAGTTTTGTGTTTGATCCTAGAGGCAAGAGGAAGCCAGTGAAGGGATTGGCAGAGAGGTGCGGAAGATGAGTCTGGCAGAGGCATTCATTATGGATTGTAAAGGAGCTAGGCGGCAGGTGGGGAGACCAGAGAGGACAGAGTTGCAATAATCGAGGCGGGAAAGAATGAGAGAGTGGATTAAAATCTTAGTTGTCTTGTGTAAGGAAGTGTCTAATTTTAGAGATGTTTTTAAGGTGGAAGCTGCAGGCTTTAGCGAATGACTGAATGTGAGTGAAAGATCTGAGTCAAATGTGACCCCGAGGCATCGGGCATGCGGGGTAGGGGTAATGGAGTTGTCGACGGTTATAGAGAGATTGTGGGTGGAGAGTTTTGAAGAAGGGGGGAAAATAAGGAGCTCAGTTTTGGAGAGATTTAGCTTGAGGTAGTAAGAGGACATCCAGTTAGAGATGTGAGAAAGACAGTTAGTGACATGGGTTAGCAAGGAAGGAGATGGGTCTGGTGCAGAGAAGTAGATTTGGGTGTTGTCTGCATACAAATGATATTGTAAACCGTGGGACTTTATTAGGGAACCTAGTGATGACGTGTAGATTGAGAAGAGAAGGGGACAGAGGACAGAGCCTTGCGGTACTCCGACAGAAAGTCTACACTAAAGGTACGGTTTGACAGGTAGGAAGAGAGCCACGAGAGGGCTGTGTCACAGATGCTGAAGGATTTGAGGGTTTGGAGCAAAAGAGGGTGGTCAACAGTGTCAAAGGCTGCAGACAGATCAAGGAGGATAAGCAGAGAGAAGTGGCCTTTTGATTTTGCTGTAAGTAGGTCGTTGGTAACCTTAACAATTGCTGTCTCTGTGAAGTGATGGGGACGAAATCCAGATTGCAATGGGTTAAGGAGGGAGTTTATTGTAAGGAAATGGGATAGGCGTGCATAAACTAGTTTTTCGAGAAGCTTTGATGCAAGAGGGAGGAGGGAAATAGGGGGGTAGTTGGATGAGGAGGTAGGATCAAGGGAAGGTTTTTTGAGGCTAGGTGTTGCATGTTTCAGCAATGAGGGAAATATACCGGTGCTGAGGGAGAGGTTGAAAGTGTGTGTGAGTATAGGGGTAAGGGTGGCAGAGAGGGAGGGGAGTAGCTGTGAGGGGATAGGGTCAAGGGGACAGGTAGTGAGGTGAGAGCGCAGTATAAGTGCTGAAACTTCTTCCTTAGTAACAGGGGAGAATGAGCTAAGTTTAAGGTTATGTGGGTTGTGGTTGATTGAGAGCATTTGAGTGGGTGAGAGAATGGAATTATGTTGAGAGCTGATTTCATTTCTGATGGAGTCGATTTTGTTATTGAAGTGGTTGGCAAAGTGTTGAGCTGACAGAGAAGTTGTATTAGGAGGTCGGGGAGGGCGGAGAAGAGTATTGAAAGTGGAGAACAAACGTTTTGGGTTTGAAGAAAGATTAGAGATAAGAGAAGTAGTGTTGCTTATAGAAATTAAGGGCAGAATAGTAGGAGTTAAAGATAAATTTGTAATGTTGAAAATCAACTGAACTCCTAGATTTTCTCCAGTGCCGCTCAGCAGTACGGGAACATCTGCGTAGGTATTGTGTCAGAGGAGTATGCCAGGGCTGAGGATGAGTGTTTGATTTCCGAGCTATGGTAAGAGGGGCGAGATTGTCAAGGACCGGATGTAAGGGTGGAATTATAGTGGCAGATTGGTCAGGGCCGGAAAAGGAGAGGTTTGAGGGAATTAGAAAGCTGTTGTTGATCTAATGACATAATGCTTCTGTGAAGTTTGGTGTGAGAAGGAGGGTTGTAGGGAGGGATGATATGTTGCAAGTAAGGAGATGGTGGTCAGAAAGAGGAAAGGGGGAGTTTGAGAGAGTGCATCGATGGCTAAAGATCAGTTTAAGGGAGTGACCATCTTTGTGAGTGGGAGAATCAGTCCATTGTGACAAACCGAAAGAGGAAGTTAGTTGCAGAAGTTGTTTTGCAGAGGAGGCAGTGGGATTGTCAAGAGGGATGTTGAAGTCACCAAGAATGAGGGAAGGGGTGTCTGAGGAAAGGAAATAAGGTAGCCAGGCAGCCAAGTGATCTAGAAATTGAGATGAGGAGCCAGGGGGTCGGTATATGACTGCAACACGTATAGAAAGAGGAGAGAATAAGCAAATCGTATGGGTTTCGAATGAGGAAAATGTGAGGGAAGAGATGGGATGTATTGGTTGAAAGGTGCAACGATAGGAAAGTAAAATACCTGCACCATGTGACAGAGCCGCAGTGGATGCTGTGTCTAGGGGAGAGATACAGGTTTCTGTTAGGGCCAGAAGGTTGAGGGAGTGGGAGATAAAGAGGGCCCCAGAAGCGCGCTCACATGCGAACGCTCATAAATACATTGTGCCGGGCTGAGATGGACAAAATACCGGCCCTGATTCTGGGAGTCAGAGGAGTGGAGGTTGCTACGCTCAGTAGAGAGGCTGCACACAAGCCAGCTCCTTTAAAGCCCCTCCGCTGCCAACTACTTTCAGAACTTGGCAGAACTCTTCCTACACATCAATAATCTAACTATTGGAGTATGCCAGCAGCAGCACTTTGCTCTGCTGCATCTATGAAAGAAGCGTACTCCAGACAGCATTCCTTGCCCAGGGGCAGGCTTCTTTCATAGATGCGGCAGTGCAGAGTGCTGCTGCCGGGATACTCCAATAGTTATATTACTGATGTGTAGGCAGAGTTTACTTCTGGTTGTCCTCACTCACGCACCAACCGCTAGGATGCAGGAGAAAAGTAATTAGTGCTGAACACGGACGCGCATTTATTGAGCGCTAGTCCGTGTTCTCTATAGCAGTGACATCACTGTGGGGGCGGCACATGTGTAATGCCTTGCAGGGAGTGTGAGCGAGTGGCCGTGCGGGCCGAAAATACTGTTTAAGGTATGGCAACACAATCTAAAGACAGAGTTTTAAAAAAAAATATTTAAAAACATAGAAAGTAATGTATACTTACTACCCAGCACTAACATATTTAATTTAGTCTGAAAGCAGTTTAAAATTAAGTCTTGAATTGGGTAAACTGTCCCTTTAATGTATAGTTTCAGACTCTATCCAAGCCCCAAAGTATCAGATATAGACCCAGGTCTACAGATTTGTGCTATTGTTTGTGTCATGCAGGGGAGGGTCTGCTCTGTGCTTTACCAGTCCTTCACTGCGTGACCCAGCCTAATCTTTTTCAACAGTGCTAAACTTGGAGCTTCTATGTAAGATTTTTAAAGGTTTTGTACTGGATTTTTAGATCAGTATCTGCATATTCTTCTTTATAGTAGTGTCTATTACATGCAGTTATATGAAAAAATGGTGTACACTGTCCCTTTAAACTACCATTTTGTTAGCAGTATGTGCATTAAGTACTGTGCCATGTCAGTCTCTCTTGAGTATGTTCTATCTTATCTTGTGTGTGGCCAGCTGATCTTTATTCATTGTGTAGAATGTTTGTATTAGCTATTACAGCAAAAATGTTTGATCTATTTTGTGTAATGTAAATGTTTAAATATAATCTATATCAGGGCTAAATGCATGCACCATAGTGAGTAATGTAAGAATTACCTCTCCTTCCTGTGTTGTGCACAGCTGCATATCCCTTCACAGCTTCTGCTTGGATTAGTTTTACCTTCAGTCTTCTGTTCTTTCAGCCTCTTCTCTACCCAAGAAGACAACTGTAGGGTATTTACTTTAAAATATGATGCAGCCATGTGGTTCATTGTACTTGTGCTATGTAATATCTATTGGCACACTGTCTTGCAGAGCAGAAGGGTATATGTGGGGCTGTTCAAATCTTACTGCTCTGTGAGCCGTTGTGGGTTACATTTACAGCTCTCCAGTGGCAGCTTTGCATTGATTTTTGGGCAGTAGAACAGCTCTTCAAGCAAAAGGTGCAGAAGTCTGAACTAATCCAACACAAACACACCTCTAAAACAATCATAGCACTATGAAAATTACATTTTCAGGATTCAAAATCGGGGCTTGACAAATTTTGTAGATACTGAGTCAGCCCCATAATAAACTAAAAAAAAGACACACTTCTTGTTTGACCAGCCGGACATTTCTGCCTCTTAGATGTTGAAACAAAACACACTTGTAATGAGGAAGGGTAGATTTGATTTAAATCATGGTTTTCTACATAAAGCTTTCATTTTTAGAACTTTTTTTTTAGATTATTTTTCCAGCTATCAGAAAGATAGATTTAGTTGTATACCATTATAAATAGGAAGATAATTATTAAATTGGGAGGTGAACTCTCTCCAGTTTAATAGGTTAATCATTCATATAACATTTTTGTTGGTAGAACATAATCCATAACCTTAATTTCAATTTAAATACTTTTAATAAACTAAAGAAAAATAATCATTACATTTTAATAATAATTTAAATAGTTTAAGTCCTTGTGCAGATCTGTTTCACTCCAAACAATCTCTTGTTAATTGCGTTTCTTGATACTTGGTAAAGGGTTAATTCTGTGTATATGGAATTGCAGGGGAACAATTGGATTAAAGATATAGTAAAGTAAAAAATTCAAGTGCCATAAAACATGTTGAGATCTATGCATATCCTTAATGGGCTAATTAAGTAAAAATAGTTTGCATACATTTTTTTTGTAAAAATTGCTGGTAAGTATTTTAAAATGTAATTTGTAAAAATGAGATAAATTACATAGCCATGCTGCCTGGAGTAGTCTGCTCCAATCCCCTTATCAGTGTTTAGACACAGGCATTGTATTTCAACTGAGTTCACAGCTTCTAGGCATGCTCCAGCAGATAATCACTGTGCACTTTTGCATTCTACTCAAGCAACAGTAGATATCGATACAGCCATAGCAGGACATGTGTAGGGGGAGATAGAGCTGTACAATTCGTGTCCCTTTAAACTTTCATGATTCAGATAGAACATTGGTTTTCAAACCTGTCCTCAAGCCTCACTAATGGGGCCTCATTTGAAGAATATCTGAACTGGAGCACAGGTGAAATAATCAGCTGATTAGTAAACATGGTTATTTTACCTGCTCTCATCCAAGATAATCCTGAAAACCTGACCTGTTGGGGAGGCTAGAGGACAGGTTTGAAAACCAGTGATAGAGAACATGCAATTTAACAACTTTCCAATGTACTTTAATTTGCTTCATTCTCTTGGTATCCTTTTTTTGGTTTGTCCCCTCTTTAAACGGAAAACTATTTTTTAGATAGATTTTTTCCTCAAACGCATTTTATTTACAAAATCCTATTTAAATAAAAACAAATCTGAATTTGTTTTAATTTTTTTAAAGCGATGGTAAATCTGAACATTTAACCTTTTGAGTGCTAAGCACTTTCCCACCTGGGTGCTAAGGTTTTCTTAAAGGGTTTTTTAGTTAATATTTTTTTTAATTTTTTTTCAGATCCCCAAGACTTACGCCGTTGGAAAGCGTAGGCGATTACCTTTCCAACGGTGGGTCTTGGGGGTCTGTAGCTGCTTAGATGCCTGAGATACAGGCTTCTAAGCAGCATGCCCCCTGCTCCTATATTTAACATTGTTAATGTTAAATAAAGTTGCGCGGTGACGTCACCACGCAAAACGGAAGCCCCGGCGATGCCTTTCATTATGCAGCACCGATCGCCGGGGTAGGAGCGGGTGGGAGCCCCAAGATCTCCCTCAAGTTGGGAGAGTACTAGTGACGGCTCTGAGCCGTCATTAGCACCAGAGTGGGAAACTCTGAGACGGCTCAGAGCCGTCATTAGCATTCAAGGGGTTAAAGGGACACTGAACCCAATTTTTTTCTTTTGTGATTCAGATAGAGCATGCAATTTTAAGCAACTTTCTAATTGACTCCTATTATCAAATTGTCTTCATTCTCTCGGTATCTTTATTTGAAATGCAAAAATGTACGTTTAGATGCCAGACCATTTTTGGTGAACAAACTCGATTGTTCTTGCTGATTGGTGGATAAATTCACCCACCAATGAACAAGTGCTTTCCATGGTCTGAACCAAAAATAGCTTAGATGCCTTCTTTTTCAAATAGATACCAAGAGAACGAAGAAAAATGAATAGGTGTAAATTAGAAAGTTGCTTAAAATTGCATGCTCTATCTGAATCACTAAAGAAAAAATTTGGGTTCAGTGTCCCTTTAACAAACGCTAGTATTTACTATCCCTTAACAAAAGGGTGCTAAACTCACTATTTCTGGGCCTCTGCAGTTTGCTAAACTGAGTGGCTCCAGCCACCCACGGTACGTTGCTTTTCTACCAATGAGGTGACGTTTCCACCTCTAAACCAATAGCCGTGCTAACATACGGAACATCTGACATGCTTGGCTATTGGTTTAGAGGTGCAAACGTCACCTCATTGAAGGAGAGCGCTGTGCCGTGGGTTGCTGGAACTTCTATGTTCAGCGAGCTGTTGCAGCACAGAGATAGTGAGTTTAGCACCCTTTTTAAAAAAATAAATAAATTATGACTTAAACTCCACTTTATTGTTATTGATGGTAAATCCTAGAGTTTGTTAAACTCTGATTTACCATCGCTTTAATCATTGATTTGTATCCGCACTGCTTTACAATAAACAATATAAATTCGCCAGTAAAGCAAAATGTGATGAAATAGAACCCCTCCAAAAAATTAAAATAACCACAGTTTGAGGATTTCCCAGAGCTCCACAGTTACAGGGAATCCTGAGGATTATACCCCAGTTCTCACTGTGTCAAGTGCAGCAGTTAGGGAACATGTACTTTCAGTTCTGCACGTGACAACTGGAGAGCAAGGCTGCACCATGGCTAACCAATGAAAATCAAGTAGTGAGGCTAAGGTAGATGCTATGTTTGGCAATTGCGAGAACCATGTGTTAAGTCATGCCTACAGTATGCTACTCAAACTCTGTACTACTGTCATACGCCATTCAGTGTTTATAACTAAACTATATGCATTGTTTAAACTGTTATCCTGCTTGCCTTTCTCCAGAGTGCAGCAGAGATCATTTGCTATAGAGGGTGCTAAGCTGGTCCCAAGCATTAGTGTAAAACAAAATCTGCTACCTCTAGTACACAGCCTATAAGGGACCCAGAGGAAAGAAAACAAAGTAACTTGCACGATAGGGTTATGTGGTTCTGCCAAGTAAGTCCTTGCTGCACTGGATGTAGGTGCAGTCTGCTCCCGGCAGCTGAAGCGCACAAATCAAGAGCAAATGCAGGCAAATAAATCAGACAGTGGATATAGTTATATTATATTCAGGGCTTATACAATTCTTGTAATGCACTATTTAAAGCACCCCTGGAGCCCCCACATGTAGGTTTTTGTTGAGATGGCTCCTAGATTTTGAAAAATGTTCCTTTAACCCCTTAATGACCAAGGACGTACGCCACACGTCCTCAAAAAAAATAGTTAATGACCGAGGATGTGTGGCGTACGTCCTTGGTCTGGAAAGCAGCTGGAAGCGATCCTGCACGCTTCCAGCTGCTTTCCGGTTATTGCAGTGATGCCTCGATATCGAGGCATCCTGCAATAACCCCCCTTGGCCATCCGATGCAGAGAGAGCCACTCTGTGGCCCTCTCTGCACCGGACATCGGTGGCCGGTAACGTTGGTGGGTGGGAGCAAGGCGGGTGGGCGCCCATCGATGTGCCGAGGGGAGCGGGAGCGCGCGTGCACGGGGGGCGGCGGGCGGGCACGTGCACGGGGCGGGAGCGGGAGGGAACCACTGCACTACAGAAAAATAAACTGGGAAAAGTTAAAAAAAAAAAAAAAAAAAGTTTTAAAAGCTGTAAATAAACAGCTAAGGGACCTGGAAGGGGCGGGGGGTTGATCTTGGGGGGGGGGGGGAAGCTACACTACAGAAAAGGGTATTTTTTTTTAATAAAAAGGCACATTTTTTTACTAAATTGGGTACTGGCAGACAGCTGCCAGTACCCAAGATGGCGCCCATTAAGGCAGAGGGGGAGGGTTAGAGAGCTGCTTGGTGGGGGATCAGTGAGGCTGGGAGCTAAGGGGGATCCTACACAGCAGCATATGTAAATATGCTAAAAAACCACACAAAAAAAGCCCAAATATAGCTTTTATTTTAGTACTGGCAGAGTTTCTGCCAGTACTTAAGATGGCGGGGACAATTGTGGGGTGGGGGAGGGAAGAGAGCTGTTTGGGAGGGATCAGGGGGTCTCATGTTTCAGGTGGGAGGCTGAGCTCTACACTAAAGCTAAAATTAACCCTGCAAGCTCCCTACAAGCTACATAATTAACCCCTTCACTGCTAGCCATAATACACGTGTGAAATGCAGCAGCATTTGGCGGCCTTCTAATTACTAAAAAGCAACGCCAAAGCCATATATGTCTGCTATTTCTGAACAAAGGGGATCCCAGAGAAGCATTTACAACCATTTGTGCCATAATTGCATAAGCTGTTTGTAAATAATTTCAGTGAGAAACCTAAAATTGTGAAAAATTTTACGTTTTTTTTTTAATTTGATCGCATTTGGCGGTGAAATGGTGGCATGAAATATACCAAAATGTGCCTAGATCAATACTTGGGGTTGTCTACTACACTACACTAAAGCTAAAATTATCCCTAAAAGCTCCCTACATGCTCCATAATTAACCCCTTCACTGCTGGGCATAATACACGTGTAGTGCGCAGTGGCATTTAGCAGCCTTCTAATTACTAAAAAGCAACGCCAAAGCCATATATGTCTGCTATTTCTGAACAAAGGGGATCCCAGAGAAGCATTTACAACCATTTAAGCCATAATTACACAAGCTGTTTGTAAATAATTTCAGTGAGAAACCAAAAGTTTGTGAAAAAATTTGTAAAAAAGTGAACGATTTTTTGTATTTAATCGCATTTGGCGGTGAAATGGTGGCATGAAATATACCAAAATGGGCCTAGATGAATACTTTGGGATGTCTACTAAAAAAAAATATATACATGTCAATGGATATTCAGAGATTCCTGAAAGATATTAGTGTTCTAATGTAACTAGCGCTAATTTTGAAAAATAATGGTTTGGAAATAGCAAAGTGCTACTTGTATTTATGGCCCTATAACTTACAAAAAAAAGCAAAGAACATGTAAACATTGGGTATTTCTAAACTCAGGACAAAATTTAGAAACTATTTAGCACGGGTGTTTTTTGGTAGTTGTAGATGTGTAACAGATTTTGGGGGTCATAGTTAGAAAAAGTGTTTTTCAATTTTTTCCTCATATTTTATATATTTTTTTTTTATAGTACATTATAAGATATGATGAAAATAATGGTATCTTTAGAAAGTCCATTTAATGGCGAGAAAAACTGTATATAATATGTGTGGGTACAGTAAATGAGTAAGAGGAAAATTACAGCTAAACACAAACACCGCAGAAATGTAAAAATAGCCTTGGTCCCAAACGGACAGAAAATGGAAAAGTGCTGTGGTCATTAAGGGGTTAAAGTCCTTTTTTATATCTTCATACAGGACTTGAGCAATCCAGGGAGTCTGTTGTATAAAATTTTACTTCTGGCTTTTTACTTTTTTACTTAAGTGCATATAAAAACCTGCCCAGATTTATCAAAAATACAAAACCTTTAAAACTACAAGTCATATCTCTGTTGCTAAAGAGGGGGTGCTATTTCATGTAGTGAGTACTTTCTGATGACAGCTGTGTTAAATGTGGCATTTAAAGTGATAGTAAAGTCCAAATGAAACTTTCATGATTCAGATAGGGCATGTAATTTCAAACGACTTTCCAATTTACTTTTAGCATCAAATTTGCTTTGTTCTTAGTTAGCTAAACCTAGGTAGGCTCATAGGCTAATGTCTAAGCCGCCCTTGAAGGCCACCTCTGCATTTAAGTTTTTCACAGCTAGAGGGCATTAGTCCATGTGTTTCATATAGATAACGTGCCACGCATTTGACGTTATTTAATAGTCAGCACTAATTGCCTAAAATGTATGTATGTATCCAAAATGAATAAATGTGATGTCGTAATGAAAGCTAAAGATCTATCCATGTTAGTGATCATTCATAACTGTTGCATAACTATTGAATTATATGTGCTTGTGTTTAGAGTAATGGGCTTTTCTGGTTTTTAAAGCTTTTAAAAAGATGAGACAGAAGAAAACACATGTATTATACTCATTCTATTTAAGATGGAACCAAAAAGAATATTTTTCAAAAACTATTGCAGTTTTTTGAAGAATATAGTATCTTGCCAAATTATTAGCCATTGGTAAAAAAATTTTTTTAAATTTTTTATATTAATTTCATATTCTTAAAGGGACAGTCAAGTCCAAAAAACCTTTTATTTTTCAAATAGTGCATGTAATTTTAATCAACTTTCCAATTTACTTTTATCAACAATTTTGCTTTGTTCTCTTGGTATTCTAGCATTCACAACAGGGGAGAGTAGTTCAGATAAACCATATAGATAACATTGTGATCACGCCTGTGGCTAGTGGCAGACACTGCACTAATTGGCTAAAATGCAAGTAAATAGATAACTAAGTCATGTGATTAGGCGCGGTCAGAAGATGCTTAGATACAAGATAGTCACAGCAGTAAAAAGTGTATTAATATAACGGTGTTGGTTATGCAAAACTGGGGAATGGGTAATAAAGGGATTATCTATCTTTTTAAACAACAAAAATTCTGGTGTTGACTGTCCCTTTAAGTGTTTTTTTAGTTCTGTAACCATTTCTTATTCCATGTTATATAGGCATCTTCAATACATATTTGTGTAATTTGCAGTACAAGATTGCTGAAATTGTAGGTGTATCGCATTCTTCTGTATAGAATATTTAAAGGGACACTGAACCCAAATTTGTTCTTTTGTTAATCAGATAAAGCATGATATTTTAAGCAACTTTCTAATTTATTCCTATTATCAAATTTTCTTCATTCTCTTGGTATCTTTATTTGAAATGCAAGAATGTAAGTTTAGATGCCGGCCCATTTTTGTGAACAACCTGGGTTGTTTTCTTTCTGATTGGTGGATAAATTCATCCACCAATAAAGTGCTGTCCAGAATTCTGAATCAAAAAAAGCTTAGATGTCGTCTTTTTCAAATAGCAAGAAAACAAAGAAAAATTGATAATGGGAGTAAATTAGAAAGTTGGTTAAAATTGCATGCTCCATCTGAATAAAAAAATTGGGTTCAGTGTCCCTTTTTAAAAAAAAATAAACAAAATTGTTTCCAAACAGTTCACTGAGATACTTTGATGCCTGAATCATGAATGTATTTAGTCAAGACTCTTTCCTATTTTGAGTGCAGATATCTCAAATTCTTCTTCTGTTCTTGGTTGTAGTGGCACGATGTTGACCGCAAGCGCCCTTCCGCTTTGGGTTCAAATCATCCCCACAATCCCATTTTTTTTCTTAAAATTCTTTGCATAACTATGTGAAACGCCTACAATTTCAGCTGCAACATATTTTTTTGCTTTTAACAGGCTGACAATTTGTAAAGTCACTTTGTTTACCCATCTGTAAAAACATATGCATTTGTTAATTTACCAAACAGTAATATTACCTCAAATTAATTCTGTATTGTAGATGTTGCCAATATAACATAGGATAAGAAATGGTTACAAAACTAAAAAAAATCAATCAACACTATTAATAAATATTATCAAAATCACTTTTTCGACCAATGGGTCTAATAATTTGGCAAAGTACTGTACATATTCCTCTGCTTAAATGGACACTGAACCCAAACTTTTTCTTTTGTGATTAAGATAGAGCATGCAATTTTAAGAAACTTTCTAATTTACTCCTATTATCAAATTTTATTCATTCTCTTGGTATATTTATTTGAAAAGCAAGAATGTAAGTTTAGATGCCGGCCCATTTTTAGTGAACAACCTGGGTTGTCCTTGCTGATTGGACAGCACCAAAAAGCGCAAGTACTGTCCATTGGTCTGAACCAAAAATTGGCTGGCTCCTTAGCTTAGATGCCTTCTTTTTCAAATAAACATAGCAAGAAAATGAAGAAAAATTGATAATAGAAGTAAATTAGAAAGTTGCTTAAAATTGCATGCTCTATCTGAATAATGAAACAAATTGGGTTCAGTGTCCCCTTTAATGAAACTAACCTTTTCCATGTGTTGTCACTACCATCAGTGAGCATTAGAGTCCCAGGACCCATTTGTAAGCATCTAGCGGTTTCATATTTAATATTTATCTGCTTTTACTTTACCTTATAAAACATATACTTATAGTTGCTAAGAACACATGCAGGTGTTTAAACCACTGCTGTGTGACATGCAGCAGTTATTTAACCCCTTAAGACTGAACACCCATGCTGCAGTGATTTAATTCTTGCTGTCAAGCATGCAATGCTCTGCTTCTCTGTGCGATGTGTGCCAGTTGCTGAGAGGGAGAGAACGCGGAGGCTGGCTGCAGCCAGTAGTACACAGGGGTATGGAATTTTTTTTTAAAAAAACTACTTGTCCAAGGGACTAAAGCGGGAGCCCAATCTACTTGTCCCTCGTGACAATCTGCTTGTCCAGATTCGCAAAATAATTTTTATATACATAAACGCTCATACACATTATTTACACCCACAGAAATACGTATTTACACATACTCATACACACTTTTACACACGCACAACCACATACCTTTATGAACACATATATTACACACATTTACGCTAACTGTGACTGTAAGGAGTAGAGCAGACTATTTTTCCCCAATTAGAAAGTTGCCCTTGTGCGGAATTGTAGAGTGACAAAACAAGCTATCCCCACTGCGTAAAGCAGCCCACCCATAGAGGGATTTGGCTGAGCCATACCTTTTAGTGTAAATCAAATGTAATTTATAGCACTATGGCCAGGAAAATTACAAAGTAAAATTTTTTAACAAGGTTCTTCTAACTTTTTTTTCCCCAAGACCAAGTGCCATGATACCACATACCTTCATGCCCCCCCCCCCAGGATTTTTTTTATTGCATTACTTGCATATAACTAGCACATTCGAGCAATCTGCTTTTCCATCTGTATATTTTAAAGTTTTTGGTCTTCTTTTGAAATAGGTTGACACATCTCTGCAATGATTTTTTTTGCTTGCAAATTCAAACTAATATATGCTCCCATTGCAATCAGTTTTTTGCCTTAATTCTTATGCATTAGTCACAGTTTTAGTCCATACATTATCATTAAGGATCCCATGTAGTTTTTTCAAACTGTATAAAATATTGAATATTAAATTCATAGTATGCTGCGGTTGTATCTCTGCATGGCACATCCACACAGCAGGTGTTACTCACCGGGGTGAGTGTCCTAACTAGCTCTCAGATTAGGGAGGGTTGATGCATATACTTAGCTCCTTCTCTGCAGAGTTTGGCCACTCCTCAACAGCTTGTGCCTGCTACTCATGCACACTGCAGCTCGGACTAATGGAGGGGATGATCGGCACTGGCGAAGAGTACACCACGGTTCTACTCTGAGGCATTCTGTATGTCCCTCATCCACAACCCTATTATCATACTGCAGCTGTGTGAACAGAGAACATGGAGCCACGCTACTTGCTAGCCGCGCAAAATACTGACAATGTTAGCACGCAACAAAAGAAGTCCCTAAAAATATAAATGTACAGCTGGTTCTTCCTACCTGAGCACACTTTTTAAAAAAATTTTGTGCATGCATGTTGCAGCCACTGGTTTGAAGAACTCAAGATTGCAGCTCAAGGTGTAGAGAGCAGAAACGGTCTCAATACCTGCAACACAACACAGCGCATTGCACGGTGCAGAAAGCGCAAGTTGTGCCTTTTTTTATAGTGTATTGTGGTCTTTACAGTACGTACCCCAGCACAAAGCTATCATCTTTTTATATATACACTGGGTGTTTTTGAAGCTGCCGCTGAGCATGTTTGTATGGTACTTTGTGCTCTGACTGCTCAGTAATAGAGCACAAAGTACCATAAAACATGTTCAGCAGCAGCTTCATAAACATCTTGTGTAACAGGAACCCAGATACAGAGCAAGACCCAGGTTACAAGCAGAGTTGGGACCGCATCCCTTGTACAAAACACAGCCCCATTGTAGCGTGCACAGAGCGTTCCGCCATAGCGGTTAATAGCCCCCTGGTGTATTGCTCACAGATCTCGTATGTTTTCCATTCCAGAGCCTGCTCAGTGTAAGCTCCTTATCGCAAGTATCCCCTACTGGTCTAGGTTTAGGGTAGTGTCGTCCTATGCAGGGAGGAGCGAGTATCAGTGTGCAGGAGTCAGTCTGTGACATCACGGGGAGGGCTGGGATCTATACCATTGTTATTCCATTAGTCAAAATTAAGTAATTAGCTCAAATTGGCTGTGTGCCTATTACATATTGCACTGAATATTTGTAACCCCACTCCTAGTCCTAACAGCGCGCCACAAAAAAAAAATTTGAGCCCTGCTGCAGTCTGCTTGCTCGCAGCAGAGCTAAATGTAAAAATAAACCACATACGCGGCACCAAGAATTGCATTTCCCGGGGGCTTCGGGCAATAAGAATTGTGCATCCCTGGTACATTTAATGAAGGGCATATATTTTTGCTCTGTATACCCTGTATGTAAAGTAACCCTGAAATGTACTAGTTATTTGCAAGTAAGAAGCTTGTCAAAAACACTGAGCAGGACAACTATTTTCCTTCTGGAATAGTTATCCTTGCCTTTGTAGCTTATAGGAATTTTTCAGCCTTGCATAAAATAAGGTTTTGTTTTTTTTGGTTTAAAAACTGTTGACCCCTGGAATATTCTGCAAGGGTGCATAGTATATATATATATATATATATATATATATATATATATATATATATATATATATATATATATATATATATATATATATATATATATATATATATATATATATATATATATATATATATATATATATATATATATATATATATATATATATATATTCACTAATGCATGCTTATCGAATGACAATGGGTTTTTTTTTTGCTTTGTTTTTTGATGGTCAATGAGAGTGTAAGATTTCCTGAGTGTTAGCAGCCGAGAATGGAATCGGGCCCTACCCAATAAAAGGATTATGTACCTTTCTATGAACATTGTTGTGCTCTGTGGTTGCCTCTAGATCTGTGCTTCTCAAAAAATAGCTGTATGCAGTATCAAGATGTGTAAGGGGAAGAATCATGTTTTCATTGTGTCCTTGTTAAAAGAACACTAAACCCAAAACATTTCTTTCCATCTAAAGGGGAGGAGAGTCCACGGCTTCATTTTTTTACTTGTGGAAAATAAGAACCTGGCCACCAGGAGGAGGCAGACACCCCAGCCAAAGGCTTTAAATACACCCTCCCCTCATCCCCCCCAGTCATTCTTTGCCTTTCGTCACAGGATGTTGGCAGAGAAGTGTCAGAAGATTCGGAGTAGTCTCTTATGGAGGGTAGTACTCTTCGGAATGGGACTGGAGTTTTAAGTAGTCCTGTCAGCCTCTCAGTGAGAGCTTGGGTGAAAGTTAAAGTCCGGGGATGCAGGGAGAATCTTTCTGCGAAACCATCCTGACTCATTTTAACAGCTCCAAAAGCAATCTGCGTTGATGAGTTTTGCTGCCTGCTTCCTACACTTAAGTCCATGTCAAGAGCGATGCTACTACACTGTCACTTGAGAGGCTGTGTTCCTGTTCCACGGCATAGATTCTGGGTGGACTTAAGGTTCATTTCCAGAAATATTTGTGTGGCTGATTTGGTGTGTGTTTTTCCCTAGCAGAGGGGCGGTCCTGCGAGGCCTGTGGCCTATTCGACTTCCTCTGCTTGACCGGCAGTTGCAGGAGACAAAACGGTTTCTGTGGTCCGGGTCATAGTAGGTGGTGAGTGCCCCAGCCATTGGAGGTAAAAGGTGCCATTTTTCTATATTTATATCTAGTCCTTAATAAAGGCACAAGCTTTGGAGGACTCTGACGCGTTAGAGGGTACTCCCTCTTTAACAAAGTCTAATACCTGTTTATTGTGAGGAGGTTCCGGTAGATCCGCCTGCTCAACTATGTTTCACATACCTTGATAAAGTTAAGACATCTAGAAAAAATAGGATGTCTAGTACTACTGAGCCGTCCTCCTCTGAGGGTTCTCCTTCCCGTGAGGTGCATTCCCTACTTTCATCTCCGATTACACGTGCAGCGCCCCAGGGCACGACCAATCCTCCTGTGGGAGAGATCTGTTGGCCGTCAGATTTTGCGGATCAACTGCAAACGGCGGTTGATAAGGTGATTAGTGCTTTTCCATGTTCTGCTAAGCGCAAGCGTAGGGTAAAATATGGGGACCTGGCCCAATGGATATTTCGGAAAGATTATCCGCTGACGATGACGACTCTTAGGAGGATGTTTTTTTCTGGGTCGGAGTCTGTGTAATCTAAAACTCCGGCTGCGGAGGAGCCTGACTTGGTTTAGGATGGAAAATTTGCGCTTTTTAATGAAGCAAGTGCTTGCTACGCTGGAGGTTCCGGAACCAAAACTACCGGAGGCACCTTCGATTCCTAAACTTTATAAAGTATATGAGGACAGGGTAGTGCCTCAGACCTTCCCGGTTCCTGTTAAGATGGCTAACATTATTAAGAATGAATTGGCGAGATTAGGTTCATCCTTTTCCCCTTCTTCTTTGTTTAAGAAACTGTTCCCCATCCCAGACTTTCAGCTCGAGCTATGGGGGACTGTCCCTAAGGTGGATGGTGCTATCTCTACTCTCGCGAAGTGGACGACGATTCCTCTCGAGGATAGTTTGTCGTTTAAAGAGCCCATGGATAAAAATTTAGAAAACATGTTGAGGAAAATGTTTCAGCACACAGGGTTTGTTTTTCAGCTGGCAGCGGCGGTAGCTAGAGCTGCGACATATTGGTGCGTCTCGCTGTCTGATTTGGTCGAGACTCCCCTCGACGAGATTCAGGAGAGAATTAAGGCCTTGAGAGTCGCTAATTCTTATTTGTGATGCCAATATGCAAATTATTCGCCTGAATGCAAAGGTATCGGGTTTTTCCGTACTAGCCCGCAGGGCTCTGGGGCTAAAGTCATGGTCTGCGGACATGACCTCTAAGTCTAGAATGCTATCCCTTTCAGGGAAAGATACTGTTCGCTCCTGGATTGGACTCGATCATATCCATGGTTACGGGAGGCAAGGGTGCTTTCCTACCGCAGGATAAGAAGGCTAAGCCTATGGGATCTACTTTTCGTCCCTCTCCTGCGGACAAGGCCCAATGCCAGCAGCCCGCCGCGAAAGCGTATCAGTCCAAGGGAACTTGGAAGTCAGCTAAAGTCTGCATGAAGGGGTGGCCCCCGACCGGTCAACGGACCAAGTAGGAGGCAGATTATCTCTTCTCAGAAGTCTGGTTGCAGGACGTTCAGGACCCTTGGGTTCTGGAGGTTATGGCCCAGGGGTACAGAATAGGGTTCAGATCTCTTCCGCCCAGGGGCAGATTCCTCCTGTCAAATCAGTCTTCCAGACTGGAAAAGACGCCTTTTAGAATGTGTGAGGGATCTCTCTTCTCTGAGTAATTGTACCAGTACCTCCAGCAAAAGGGGGTCTAGGGTACTATTCAAATCTTTTCGTAGTTCCAAAGGAGGGCACGTTCTGCCCTATTCTAGACCTTAAATGTTTAAACAAGTTTCTGGCTATTCCATCGTTCAAAATTGAAACTATCAGATCTATTCTGCCCCTAGTTCAAGAGTGTCAGTTCATGACTATAGACTTGAAGGATGCCTACCTTCATGTGCCAATACACAGGGATCACTTCAGGTTCCTGAGATTTGTGTTTCTGGACCAACATTTCCAGTTTGTGGCCATTCCTTTCGGTCTGGGGACTGTCCCGAGTCTTTACAAAGGTACAATCAATAAAGGGACAGTCTAGTCCAAAATAAAGTTTTATGACTCAGAGAATGTAATTTTAAACCATTTTCTAATTTACTTTTATCACCAATTTTGCTTTGTTCTTTTGGTTTTCTTAGTTGAAAGCTAAACCTAGGAGGTTCATATGCTAATTTCTAATCCCTTTTGACAGTTTTTCACCACTAGAGGGTGTTAGTTCATTTGTGTCATATAGATAACACTGTGCTCATGCACGTGGAGTTACCTAGGAGCCAGCACTGATTGGCTAAAATAGATGTTTGTCAAAGGAACTGAAATAAGGGGGAAGTTTGCAGAGGCTTACATACAAGATAATCACAGTGGTAAAATGTTTATATAACTGTTGGTTGTGCAAAACTAGGGAATGGGCAATAAAGGCATTATCTATCTTTTTAAACAATAAAAATTCTGGTGTAGACTGTCCCTTTAAAAAAAAAAAAAAAAAAAAGCATAATTCCCCCACTGAAGTATTTAATTATAAAAGTATTTGAAATGTCGTCATTTTACCTGTAATATAAATGGACATTGGTTACAGTAGAATTGCATAATTGACAAGTGAATAACAAAGATAATACGAATAAAACACATTTCAAATAAGCAGTAGAATTTTTTGAGGATTTTTTTTACCCATTTGCCAACCCCTGTATCATGTGACAGCCATCAGCCAATCACAAACTAGTATAAATTAACACTGAACTTGTGCACATGCTCAGTACTAGCTGGCACCACAGTGTGCAAGATTGGAAAGGGTCTTAAAACTACATTCTATATTTGTATCATAAAGGTTTCATTTTGACTTTAGTATCCTGTCAGTATATGGCCGGGTTATAATACAATTTAATAATAATTCTTTAACCCCTTAATGACCGGACCATTTTTCAATTTTCTTACCCTTAATGACAATGGCTATTTTTACATTTCTGCAGTGTTTGTGTTTAGCTGTAATTTCCCTCTTACTCATTTACTGTACCCACACATATTATATACCGTTTTTCTCGCCATTAAATGGACTTTCTAAAGATACCATTATTTTCATCATGTCTTATAATTTACTAAAAAAAAAAAAAAAAAATATGAGGAAAAAATGGAAAAAAACACACTTTTTCTAACTTTGACCCCCAAAATATGTTACACATCTACAATCACCAAAAAACACCCATGCTAAATAGTTTCTAAATTTTGTCCTGAATTTAGAAATACCCAATGTTTACATGTTCTTTGCTTTTTTTGCAATTTATGGGGCAATAAATACAAGTAGCACTTCGCTATTTCCAAACCACTTTTTTTCAAAATTAGCGCTAGTTACATTGGAACCCTGATATCTGTCAGGAATACCTGAATATCCCTTGACATGTATATATTTTTTTTTAGAAGACAACCCAAAGTATTGATCTAGGCCCATTTTGGTATATTTCATGCCACGATTTCACCGCCAAATGCGATAAAAAAAAAAAAGTTCACTTTTTCACAAAATTTGTCACAAACTTTAGGTTTCCCACTGAAATTATTTACAAACAGCTTCTGTAATTATGGCCCAAATGGTTGTAAATGCTTCTCTGGGATCCCCTTTTTTCAGAAATAGCAGACTTATATGGCTTTTGGGTTGCTTTTTGGTAATTAGAAGGCCGCTAAATGCCGCTGCGCACCACACGTGTTTTATGCCCAGGAGTGAAGGGGTTAATTAGGGAGCTTGTAGGGAGCTTGTAGGGTTAATTTTAGCTTTAGTGTAGTGTAGTAGACAACCCCAAGTATTGATCTAGGCCCATTTTGGTATATTTTATGCCACCATTTCACCGCCAAATGCGAGCAAATAAAAAAAAAACAACATTTTTCACAATTTTAGGTTTCTCACTGAAATTATTTACAAACAGCTTGTGCAATTATGGCAGAAATTGTTGTAAAAGCTTCTCTGGGATCCCCTTTGTTCAGAAATAACACTTATATGGCTTTGGCGTTACTTTTTGGTAATTAGAAGGCCACTAAATGCTGCTGCGCACCACACGTTAATTATGCCCAGCAGTGAAGGGGTTAAATTAGGTAGCTTGTAGGGAGCTTGCAGGGTTAATTTTAGAGATCAGCCTCCCACCTGACACATCCCACCCCCTGATCCCTCCCAAACAGCTCTCTTCCCTCCCCCACCCCACAATTGTTCCCGCCATCTTAAGTACTGGCAGAAAGTCTGCCAGTACTAAATAAGAGGTTTTGTTTTTTTTTTTAAATAAAAATAATAAAGTATTTTAGCTGTGATGGACCCCTGCCTTAGCCCCAACCTCCCTGATCCCCCCTCCAGCTCTCTAACCCTCTCCCCTACCTAATTACCACCATCTTGGGTACTGGCAGCTGTCTGCCAGTACCCAGTTTGGCCCCAAAAAGTATTTTTATTTTATTTTTACTTAAAAAATTATTTCTGTAGTGTAGCAGCCCCCCACAATACCCCCACCCCCTCCCAGATCCTTTTATATTTTTTTTTTTTATTAAAAAATCACTTTTTTTTCCCCTTTCTGCATCATTCATTGGTGTCAGTGTGGCTAATGGGTGCACGTGCACGCGCGCACGCGCACATGCATGATCACGTGCACACACACGCATCGTGCACGCGCGCGCGCATCGTGCACGCGCGTGCGCACCCTCACACCCGGCACTATCGCTACCGGTGCAGAGAGGGCCACAGAGTGGCTCTCTCTGCATCGGGGGCTTCTAAAGTGGTATTGCAGGATGCCTCCATATCGAGGCATCACTGCAATACCCTCAGAGCTGCTGGAAGCATTTGTGATCGCTTCCAGCACTCTGTTAGACAACTGACGTACCAGGTACGTCCATTGTCATTAACTGCTTGTTAATACATGACGTACCTGGTACGTCAGTTGTCATTAAGGGGTTAAAACAAACCCCCAATAAAATGCATATACAAAACAATTAAAATATAAATTCCTAAATTCTTTATATTATATATAAACACATTTAATTATATTTATAGAAAACCAGATTATGAATCAAAATATACAAGCTTAAACTGTTACAATATTCTATCCAAAGATCATACAAATATACCTTTACAAATTACCTTATTCACAATAATCTCCCAAATCAGAGTTGCATTAAAATACCACAATGAGATACCAAGGTATGGATTGTTAAATTCCAGACAAATATAATTAAGCTACTTAGCCCACAAATGATTCTATATAACTCTAATTAAAACGCAAAAGTTAATGCAAACAGACAATTTATCTGAGCTGAAATAAAGGTAAATCCTAAAATATATCTGTATAGCTGCAATCTGACTATAGTCTTAGAATACCTTTTGTTTAAAATATTAAAGGGACAGTCAAGTCCAAAAAAACTTTCATGATTCAGATAGGGCATGTAATTTTAAACAACTTTCAGATTTACTTTTATCACCAATTTTGCTTTGTTCTCTTGGTATTAGTTGAAAGCTAAACCTAGGAGGTTCATATAGTAATTTCTTAGACCTTGAAGGCCGCCTCTAATCTAAATGCATTTTGATAGTTTTTCTCCACTAGATGGCATTAGTTCATGTATTTCATATAGATAACATTGAGCTCATGCATGTGATTTTACCATGGAGACAGCTCTGATTGGCTAAACTGCAAATCTGTAAAAAAAAAAAAAAAAAAAAAAAAAACTGAAATAAGGGGGCAGTCTGCTGAGGCTTAGATACAAGGTAATTACAGAGGTAAAACGTGTATAATTATAACTGTGTTGGTTATACAAAACTGGGGAATTGGTAATTAAGGTATTAATCTTTTTAAACAACAAATTCTGGTGTCCCTTTAACAATATAGAACAGTCATACATAACAACATAACCAATGATTATTCAGCTTCCAGAATTTCTTGTGGGTCATCTATGGAGGGTTCACTCACAATATTCAGAGGTATAGACCTCAAGAATTGTTAATTTTTCTTTGAATATACTTGGCACCAAAGCCTATATATGTTTTTCTCCAAAAGTTAATGCTGCTTTGAGTCTGTATCCTCTCTCTTAGTGTGTGACACCCTTTATTTTAATCATTCCTGCAAGATTTTGATAGGCCCTTACCGGTGCTTGTCTCTGATTCGCCCTCAGATCTTAACATCTCATAGGTTATTTTGGGAAACTCCTCCCTGAGTAGCCAAATGCCTTTTGGTTGTAATACCATTTTTGAACTATAGGTGGCAGCAGATAATCAGAAATGCAGTTTTACCATCAATACTGCTACAGTTTAATATAGATTCATATATATTTTTACAATGTATTATATTTTCTTGTATTAATAAGTCACATGTTCCATGTGTAGTGGATGGACCACGTCACACCACTCATCCTGAGCATTTCAAGACCAGATATATGTCTCATAATGCAAAGTAATTCTTATACATTTAAAATATATGGGTATGTAAAAGGATTTTAATACTTTTTAGCATGGATCCAATTAATATCCCAGCCATCATCATAACATACATACCTTGAGATCAGCAATTATGTGGTTTCATATTTATTACTATCCCATATAAATATTTCATATCTGCATATTTCTTGTTGAGTGTATAAAACACAAACCACATATGTACTTATTAGATGCCTGAAAAATATGAGAATGTTATCCATTAAATTTATTACAAACCTGAAATGCATTTCTCAGATCCATGGAATTGTACATTTTTATACAGTATTGAAAATTATCCCAGTTGTATTTTAAAATGAATTTAACAGCTAAAATGCAATATGTTTCTGCTTGGCTCAGTACAGCTGTGTATCTAACACCACAGGGGTAATCGGCTCTTGCTATTTTTCCCATTTGAGACGTATGTCTGAGCTTTGTGTATTCAAACACAGCAGGGGTAATTAATTTTTTGAATATGCTGAACCCAATTTTTTTTCTTTCATGATTCAGATAGAGCATGCAATTTTAAGCAACTTTCTAATTTACTCCTATTAATTTTTCTTTGTTCTCTTGCAATCTTTATTTGTAAAAGGCATCTAAGCTGTTTTTTGTTTCAGAACTCTAAACAGCACTTTTTTATTGGTGGATGAATTTGTCCACCAATCAGCAAGGACAACCCAGGTTGTTCACCAAAAATGGGCCGGCATCTAAACTTACATTCTTGCATTTCAAATAAAGATAACAAGATAATGAAGACAATTTGATAATAGGAGTAAATTAGAAAGTTGCTTAAAATGTCATGCTCTATCTGAATCAAGAAAGAAAAAATCTGGGTTCAGTGTCCTTTTAAGCCTTAAAGAGATTTTTCCCAGACCTAGCGACTGTTCTTTACAGGGGTCTGATAAGTTTAAAACCCATCTTGGGCAGGAAATCAACTTTAAACAGAGCCATATAGAGAACTTCTTGTTGAAATAGAATGCCTTTTTCTAATTGAACCAAATGTTTATTCCTTTGTTCTCATTTGGATGTATTGTAATCAGGAAAAAGGGTGGTTGGGGCTGGTCTGCTATGAGACCAATTCACTTAAAAATGAATTAGATTCTATGATATGAGTTTATTTAATGTTAATCACAGATACCCTGACAGTCCCTTCAAATCTGACCATTGTGTAAATGACTTTTTTTTTTATTTTTTATAAAGCATTGTACATTGCCCATAACTGACCCTGCAATATTTCATTAGTAATTACTTGTTTACTGTAGATATGTCCCTAACTGGCCATAGACATTTCAAGAGTTATTTCCCAGGGCTTGCATTCAAAACGATTTTAAAACTTTTTGTAAGCAGTAAAAGGGACATGAAACCTACTTTTTTTTTTTTTTTAATGATTTAAAGAATACAATTCTAAAGTTTCCAATTTGCTTCATTCTAATTTTGTTCTTTGTTAAAGAGACATCTATAGAGGTAGTGTTCACGTGTCTGGCACGTACATAACAGCAAATAGTGCTACCATCTAGTGCTCTTACTAATGTATAAGATAGTTGCAAAATAGCTGACATATAAAGCTGCAGGCATGTGCACGCTTCTGAGCTTACCTTCCTGCTTTTCAACAAAGGATATAAAGAAAACAAAGAGAAGTCGATAATAGAAGAAAATTGGAAAGTCGATTAAATTAGTTCTATCTGAATCATTAATTATCATTTTTTTTTTGTGGGGGGTTATGTAATGTACTGCAGTGCAAAATATCTCCATACTTATCAACAGTTATGGCTTCAAATATCACCTCTATGCTGATGACACCCAGATCTACCTCTCCACCCCTGCTCTCTCTCCCTCTGTCCTTTCTCATGTCAGCAACTGCTTATCTGGTATTTCTTCCTGGATGGCCTCTCACCACCTAAAGATTAACATGTCCAAGACTGAGCTCCTTCTTATCCCCCCCCTCAAGCTCGACGCCGACTTCTGACTTCTCTATCCCTGTTGACGGCATCACCATTTCCCCATCGCCCCAAGTCCGCTGCCTTGGAGTCACACTTGACTCAAATCTATCCTTCGTCCCCCGTATCCAATCGCTTTCTACATCCTGCCGCAACCATCTACGCAATATTTCCAAAATTCGCCCTTTTCTGAGCGCTGACACCACAAAGCAAATAATCCAATCCCTTGTTATCTCCCGACTTGACTACTTCAATAACCTACTCGCTGGCCTTCCTCTTACCCGCCTCTCCCCCCCCCTTCAATCCATCCTAAATGCCTCTTCCAGGCTGATCCACCTTTCCCGTCGATCTGTATCTGCTGCACCTCTCTGCGAGTCCCTTCATTGGCTCCCCATTCACAGTAGAATTAAATTCAAAATTCTCACCCTTACATACAAAGCTCTCACCAACGCCACTCCCCTCTACCTATCCTCTCTAATACACAAGTATACTCCAGCCCTTCCACTAAGATCCAACAATGACCTGCTCCTTGCATCCGCAACTATCACCTCCTCTCATGCTAGACTGCAGGACTTCTGTCATGCAGCACCTACCCTCTGGAACACTCTCCCTCATGCTGTCAGGCTTTGCCCTAATCTGTCTTCCTTTAAATGTTCCCTGAAGACTTCTGTTCAGGGAAGCCTACCACGAAACTCAATAATAAATTAACTTCACTTACCTAACATTTGCCTCATCTAACTCTGTATTAACATCTTTCCAAATCTTGCAGTCCTCACCTCCTGTTTCTCAACCTCCTACCCTTCTAGATTGTAAGTTCCCACGGGAATAGGGCCTTCAATCCCTCCTGTATGTGTTTGTAAATTTTGTCCTGTCTCTTACAAGTCTTGTATTGTTTTATTTAAATGAATTGTATCCATGGACAGCGTTGCGGAATATGTTGGCGCTTCATAAATAAAGTATAATAATAATACTTATACTTTACATATGTAAAGGAGTCTTGACTTAAATTTGAGTTACTATACATGTCAGGAATTTTTTTACAAAAACAGTCAATATAATGAATGTATACTTAAATAAAAACAAAATGTTATGAGGGTTTAGTTTTGATTTAGTACGGTTCATTATTTTGTTCTACAGCAAGTTGAATTTTTGAGCTATGGTCTTCAGTCTGACTACATGCACATTTGTATAAAAGTTTTTTTTTTGTGAATGCTTTTGGTCATGTTTCTCCTACACGTGAAAGTCAAAGTTATTCTGTAATAGGAAAAGGAAGTGATTTCTCATGCATTGTTGTAATGGTTTATGTAGATAACGTGGTATCTGACAAAGTTAAGACTCCTTTATTTTACGTATGTTGTCACCTTAGCTGACCTTCCATGTTGATGTCTGACTTCTAATTTATGCACATGGGAATTTGTTCAGTCAAGCTTCATATATAAACCTTCCTCCATTCTCACACTTCTAGGTGAGCTCTTCTCAGATCCTAAAAGATAAGGAACATTATTGAATAGATCAGGAAAAAATGTACTGAGACGTAAGTGTATAAAACATTTATATAAACTGTCGACCAAAATAAATTGATGTTTAGTATGTATGTAGAATTTTACTCCACCTAGAACCATTGGTATATAATCAGATTGCATCAGCATTTTTGTAAAAAAAATGTTTTGAAGATTGTATTGAATTTACTGTTCACATACTTGTATAACCAGTCCCAGCTTTCCATTAGCTTAACCTGTGCTCTGTGTATGACTGCATATAATACTGATTTTACCATTCAACTTAAAGTTCTGAAGTTTTAAGGGCTGCAAGGACTGATAGTATATGAGTAAATAAACCAGTCAAAAGCCTTGGATATACTAGACTGGAATTAGTATTATTTTTTTTATTTTAATATATACATCTTAAGATAAGCAAAGACCAGGGTACTGTTAAAGTGAATGCAAACTTTCATGAATTAGTGCCCGTTTTTAAAAAAAAATGCTATTAAAAACAGGGGCACTTTCATTCATGAATGTTTACATTGCAGCGTATTTTTACAAATACTTAACCTTCTCTTCAGCAAAGTTGGATCGGCGGTCCCCCGTCTGCAAATCCTCTGTACTTAAGTCACCAATGACGAAACCGGCTTCCTCCAATCATGGCTCCCCCCCTCCCAGAGCATCCATCTCGTGAGGCCACGCCTTTATTGGAGGAAGCTGGTTTAGTCATTGCTGTGTAAGTACAGCATGAGAAGCATGCGGGGATTGCAGATCCGGCTTTGCTGAATAGAAAGGTATTTGTAAAAATATGCTGCAATGTAAACTTTCATGAATGAAAGTGCCCCTGTTTTTAATAGTATTTTTAAAAACTGGTTACTAATTCATTAGTTTACATCTACTTTAAATATTGTTTCTTGGAGAGAATATTGTGCATGCTTTTTGTTTTTTTCTGTAACACTTTCACTGCCAGACTCATAACATTTCTCTCCATTTTCTCTCCTTACAGGAACGTCAGACTCGAAGCAAACAATAAGGATTTCGCTTCACCTTTATGACTAGAACTGATCTAAAAAAAAAAGTAACTTTTGGGGAGGGACAAAAGAAAAAAAAATGAACTTGAGAATAAACATTTTGTGGTGCCGCCTGTAGGCTTGGGAACTGAATTAAAGCTTTCAGCATCTATGTATCTAATGCAGGCTATAAGTAACCTTTCACCCTCCACTCCTTTCATTTACTTTATTTTTTTGTTTTGGCCAGTTCACCTGTATTTCTTGTATCATTAAACACCTGTAGCTTATATAAATGTACTTCCCTTTCCGCCCCCTTTTCTGCTCTGTACTTGCCCTGAGAAAGAATTTCGCATCCATTAAACAGACCCACTAAAAAACTTTGATAAACTCCAAAGATTCTTTATGTACATGGGACAGAATTTCTCTCTTGCAGAGCCACTACAGGGTGGACTTCCTGTGAAACAATGCAGCAAAATCAACATGAATTTGGCAAATTATGAATTGTGAACAAGGCAAAATCATGCATCATGGGGCACTTCTGAATCCTACAATCAATGTAACTTACATATTTACTCCAGATTGTGTATTAACCTGTTTGTCTTTATTTTGTTGTGGAGGAGATTTTTTTTTATTTTTTTTTTATTAGAAAGTATGTAGAACTCCATCTTTCTTTATAAAGAGGGAAACATAATTTATAATGTCTTGAAGTACTTCTATTTTTAAACCATTAATTTTCCAGCCTAAAACCATATATGTATGCAGGCCTTCCGTGTATTGAACTGTATCTGCCAAAGGAACAGAGCTATTGGCTGCTGGCTCTTTTGACAGCGTTATTACTAAACTGGAAGTTATACTGTATGAGAATTATTTGCAGGAAGTTGTGGTTTTGGTTTTTAAAAACTGCCTGCTTTCTACTCCCCCCCCCCCTCCTTTAAATACCCCATATCATTCCCCTCCAGTGTGTCATGCATGTGATCCCCTTAAAGAACTATGTGCGTTTGGTTAGTAAACCATAGCTACTTTGGTGGAAACCAAACTCCATTTCCCTCCCTATCCAGGGTCTATATTAATACCATGTTATTCTGAATGAACCATCCTCTAGTCCTATTAAACCATACAACAAAAACATTGTGTCTGTCTGTTTAAAAGTAGCAGTTCCTATTGCTGTGGTGGTGGGTTTCCAGTATGTGTGTTTCATGTCTGTTTACATTGCATTTACCTTTTTTTTTTGCCTGGTGTGCGAACTTTAGTAAAATGGTCCTCTAGATATAGTTTCACATTTTAGTATTGTTAATTTTTTCCACTCTTGTGGTGACATATCCAGGACAACATTCTCATTTTGACTACGTAGAAACTTTACCTGAAGCTTTTAGGGCACAATTTGTTCCTCCATACACCTATCCCTGTTAGGGTCAGATCTTTTTATTTTTTTACTTACATGAAAAAGATTGACCCTTTTTAGTAAACTCATTAATGAAGGGGTTTAGCCATCTTTTGATGTCATAATCGCCTGTGGGGGTGGACCTGCACGAAGAGACCCCAAACCATGTTAGTGTTCCTCTTGATCGCTGAGTGGTGTTTATATTCACAAGGTATCCCAAGGTTTTTTTTCTGGCATCCTTGTTACACTGTGGCAAGGAATATGTCTGGGAGAAAGAATTGGTGCTTCTCTGTACAGGTGTTCCCTGGTTCAGTGCTTCTTCAAGTTACTGCCTCAGTCTCTTCATATGATGTTAATCTACATTACATCCTTTTAAGGTTTTGTATAATTCAGTTTTGATGGCGTTTCTTTCCCTTTGACACGTTCCTCACGGATTTGGGGGTTAATGCGTTAAAGGATCTGATTTTATTCAGCTATTTGTCCCGGTGAGTTATTTTGCTGTGTTTGCACTGTTTTATTTACATCATTTTCTATTTTACAGTCTTGCTTGGCATATTTTGAAGCAATGCATTTTTGCTTTCCAGATAGTCGGGGCTTTCCTGTAGAATCTAAAGGCGTTAGAGCTATTGCTTGTGGGATGTCGTATTTTTGGGGAGCCTAGACTTGATGTTATAGTCAGAAAAGTTACAGTAACCCACTCGCTAATAAAAAAAATCCTTATGCTCTATGCAGCGTAAAGTGTGAATGAACAACGCTGCACATCTGCGAGCTACGGATACCAGTCTGACAACTCACGTGACCTCCCAAAGTACTTAGGGCAGGATATGCAATCCTCAGGGTAATGGATCGTCTCCACGGCTAGCAGGACTTCATTCCATGTCTGTGCCCACTCCCGGGGGCTCCGGACCTCTCTGTGCGAGGAAATAGTTTTCCAACTGGTACCACTCCCTCTGTGTGTGATGCTTGATCTGTGTGGTCAAGTGCAGCATATCAGGAACAAGCTCTACCCGGCTCAAATGGCCAAGATACAACATAGTCACCCAACCAGGATATCATGAGTATTTCCTGGCAGCAGTAATGCTAGGATTCTTTGGTTAAAGTACTCATGTCTTACTCTCTTCTTGCAGCAACTCCCTTCTCTTCCTGTGGCAGATCAGTGTATTATAGCATTACTGGGGATCTTTGCTTCTCTTGGTTTCATTAAGTTACATGTCCTTGTGTTTTTGTTTATCCTTATAAAGCTATAGTTTATATAGGGAAGGGTTCTCTGCATCTGTGGTTTAAGGTTTTTCCATTACATGGGTTTGGCTTTTCTCTTACCTTGAAACCAAGGATGGCCCTAGAGTCTTGAACCATATTGAGGATAATCTTAAAATGGGTAGTCGCTTAATTCCGTCTCTTCCTCTGATACTATTTTTTTTTTCTAGTCTGCAGAATTAAGGCTTCTGTTTATTTTGAAACTATTTTTCATCTTAAAATTTGTTTTTCACTCATGGCTGCAAAAATAGAGGGTCAGTCTCTTAAAATCAAAGGGGGGGGGTTCTGTAAAGTTCCCATTATCTTTCTTTGATTACCCTGTATTCGTCTCTTGTTTTGTATGTAAAGCATTTTGTGCTTTGCAAATGTCCTTTTTTTTTTTAATTTTGTTTACCTCATCTACATATTTTATGCTGCATCATCCTTGTGGTAATTTCCTTTGAGTCCAGCCATCTGTAGAAGTTCATTCTTCTAGCCTAGTAAAACACGTTTTACTTACTGCTCAAGGGAAAAGCACTTTAAGATTCTAATATAATATCAAATGTTTAAAGGAACACTCAGGTCAAAATTAAACTTTCATGATTCAGATAGATCATACAATTTTAAACAACTTTCCAATTTACTTCCATTAACAAAATGTGCACAGTCTTAATATTTACTTGGCTACTGAGCATGTGCAATACTTCACAGAATATACATAAATGCATTTGTGATTGGCTGATGGCTATCACATAATACATGAGTGGAAATAGACATAACTTTGAAATTTGTCAAACAAATCTACTACTCTTTTGAAGTTCAGACTAAGGGGCCGAATTATCGTTGTGCGAGCGGACATGATCTGATATTGCGGATCATGTCTGCTGCACATCTATAAATGCCGACACCATACACTCTCTGCATTTATCATTGCACCAGCAGTTATAGTGAACTGCTGGTACAATGCTGCCCCTGCTAGCAGCTGGTGTCAATCAACCCGAAGGTATTCGATCTGTATGATTTCTGGCAATGTCTGTCTGCCGCCTCAGAGCAGGCGGACAGGTTATGGAGCAGTGGTCTTTAGACCGCTGCTTCATAACTTGTGTTTCCGGCGAGCCTGATAAATATGCCCCTAAGTGCTATTGCTTTCTTTTTACCATGCATTTGATGATTATGCAAATCTACTCTATTTACAGGTCCTTTAAACTTTGCAATATACTTTAATTCTTAATCTTGTACCCCTTTTCTGTAATTCTGAAAATTGTGGGCTTCTCAATTCCTGTTAAAAGTGGAAATGCAAAACTTAACTCTGCTATATTTCACATCGATTTCTTATTTATTGCATACTCATTTTATAACCGTTCCTAATTGGCCTTTACAGAAAAGAAAACTTTAGGTTACAACATGGCAGTTTCCATTGCTTTATGAAAGCTATAAAATGTACACTTTTTCAATACTTAAACTACTAATATAAAAAAATATATTGGCTTATTATTCCCAGGCTAGTATTTGCTTGGAATATCTTTATCTAGCATTTATTTACTGTTCAATATCACTTTAAATATTTTACATTTTTAAATGTTTTCCAAATCTAGTGATTTTTTTTTTTTTACAAATAACATTAAACTTGCATAATTCAGATAGGGCATGCAAATCAAATAAAATAAAATAAACTGTTTTTAAATGCACTTAATTTCTCTTGCTTTTCTTGAAGAGCATATCAAGGTAGGATTAGCAGTGTGTACGTGTTTAATCACTTTATGGTAGCAGTGTTTGCAATACGTTGTCTGTGTAAACATAAGGTATACCTCACTTTACAGCGCTTCACTTTACAGTGATTCGCTAATACAGCGCTTTGAGGAGCTGAAGTTCAACCTCCAAGCATTTTGAAACAGTGCTGTAAATCATTGGGAGATTGTGAGAAAAGTGACTGGCACCATTTTGTTATGCTTAGTTCACTCTGTTAACATAATTGCAGTGCAATTTGTGTCTCAGTGCTATAGTCTGGCAAATTGTACTACAGTAATTGTCACAATTTTACAGGTACAGTATTTATTGAATCCTAATTGAATACTTGCTGTGCTAGTGTTAAACTAAACATAGCACTATTGCACCCCTAATATATGTTGGTTCAAACATGTTTTTAAGATTTTAAACACTGAAAAAAAAGCTAAAACTGCCTTGTTTCACTTTAAGGCGGTTTTCACTTTACAGCGGGGCTCCGGTCCCTAACCCGCTGTATGAGCGGGGTATACCTGTATATAAACGCTACTAGTTCTGGCTGAAATATTCCATTTAATTGTTTTCAGTTGGGGACTTTGTTACTCCAGAACTAATTTTTCTTAGGCCATTAAGAGGACTTAATGCTTTGGGAGTACACACTTTTCTTTTCTCAACTAAGCCTGCTTCCTTGTGGGGTCTAAAGGATCAAGCAAGACAAGCCGGAGTTGACAATTTAGTCCATTTTGTTACTTGAAGGTGCAGAATTCTGCAGCCTGTACTTTGAGATTGTAATATAAAATGTTTAAGTATGCAAAGCAAAAACTTTGCAATTGAGTCAGAAAAATACGGGTTTTCCATTTGAAGCTCCCTGCAGACTGCAAATCTACCCATGCCACATATATCTTTCCCTAATTGGCTTCAGCAGCGATAAGTTAAAGGGACAGTTCACTGTAAAATTGTTTTCCCCTGAATCTGTTCCCCATGACTTGTTATACCAGCTGTAGCATATAAAATGTATGAGAAATTCCTAATGTATGCCTCTTTTTTTGCAAAATAGCTGGATTTTCTCTTTGAAACCACAGCCCATCAAAATATGCTAAGCTTGCAGTGCGATTAGATCTTTTATCTTATGACTCAAATGCTTCCCTTTCTTATCTCTGTACAATACATAGAAAGAACAATTGACAATGAACATTAGTGTTTTATCTATTCTACCTCCCACTGAGTAATTTCTGCTGGCTGTGTTTACATAGTTTCCAAATAGCCTATACCTAGGTATTGACATTTTCAGTATAGGTAGGGATACTACAGGCTTAATTAGCTATTTCAAATACCAATATAAAGGCTAAGGAGCTATCTGTAAACAATTTAATACACTCCAGCAGGTAAAATGGATCATTGGGAACAAATTAAAGGAACATTTTTGATTTGCTTGGATGGATATTTTGGCAAAAGTGACCAGCCTTGCTCTCCAAGTAAGGCAAGTGGTGGTGGTGGGGGGAGATTGACCAGTGAAAAAGAATTTGAGGAAACAAGTTAATAGATTCAAAAACTTCCACCTAGTATGTTAACTGAATAACAGACGAAAAATAAATCTTGTGATTACTAGGTGCTTATTGTCCCTTTTTTAAATTAAAGATTGATCTTTACTCCAATATGCTGTGTGTGTATATATATATATATATATATATATATATATATGTATGTGTGTATATATATGTATGTATATGTATGTATATATATATATTTAATTTTAACACCTTTAAAGGGACATTCCAGTCAAAAATTAAATGCACATAGATTTATTACATCTTTGAATAGAAAGATATTTGCAATATACATGTATTGGCAAAAATGCTTCTAGTAAAAGTTACCACTGTTTTAGTGTTAACATTTTTATCTGCACGTGCATGTGAAGCATAGCTAGATATTGTCACTGCACCCGCATTTTAAATTATGCAGCTGCTCAGATCATCAGTGGTACTTGTATCATGTCAGCAATTAACAAATTGAGTCATTACCAGATGGTACAAGCACCTTAGGCTCTCTGAGCAAGTGCTGTTGCACGGTGCATACTTAAATACACTTTTGAAACAGCTATAGCTTTTATTAGAAGCATGTTTGCTAATGCATGTGTATTACAAAACTGCTTCTGTTCAATACCCAAATGCACCCATGTGCTTTCCTATTGGGTCTTGAATATCCCTTTAATGATCGAGTTGTAAGTCACTGGTCATTGAGGGCTTGTTTGCCAATAATAGTGCGGCAAGACCGAGCTTTTAGACCCTCCCTCTCAATATTGAATAAACAATCCCCTTAGAAAGATCTGGCCATTAAGGGGTTAATTTTTTTAATATCTTTTTTTGACCAATTGAATAAATGATCTGTTTAAAGGGACATTGTATTCAGTATTCCGATCTTGTATATGAAGAAGCGTATTTAAATATGATCAGCTCACTGTCGGATAGACAACTCCCACAGAAAAAAACAAAACTTGTACATTTTTTTTTTTTTTATGATGGAAAATAGAAATTGTCTAAGTAAATGAAGACAATTATTCTGGCCTTGTCCACAGGTAATGAAGGTTTTTTTATTCTCAGTATATTCTAAGATTGTCCATTCTATCCTAATTGTCAGAAATAGGATGAAACCAGATTTTCTGTTTTGTCCTTTTCTTTCTGGTTCCATAAAAGGGCAAAATGACTCTGTGCCCCTCTTGCTAATTGCGTTTTTGGTTTTATTCTTGAGCCTATGAGCTCAAACTCTCTTCCTTTTTATTTTCTGCTAGGGCTATTACTGTATCTTAGGCTAGGCTTAGCAAATCTTCTGTAGGAAAGTTGTTCATTGCCACCTCTTGGACTTTCATTTTTATGTTTGTCTTATCAGTTTAATGCTTTTACATCCTTGATAACCATTTTTCAATGGTTCAATACTGCCTTTTTTTCTTGTACCCCACAAGTTCTAAATATGTCACTACAAGGGTGTTAGAAAACAAGACGTATAATAAATCACTTTTATTACTTTACAAATAGATCCTAGTTTGGTAGTATATGAACTGACGCTAGCTGGAAGGGGGGCGGGGTAAGGTGTGTAGCAATCTAGGTGGTTGACTGAACACTTCAGGGAAATTGTTTTTACTAACCTGAATACCACTGCTAAAATCTAATTCTCAATATTTGTAATTTCCCTATTTTTTGTAATGTATATGGATTTTGTTCTACTTGCAATGCATACTATTGCAAGTCCACAGACTAAAAACAGTACAGAAGTCTTCAGAATAGATTAAAACGTAAATTAACTTCATTGTTGAACGTGCACAAAACTTGATCTATTGTAGAGCCTTCCTTGAAAAACATTTCTCATATGTTGCCAGTAAATAAAGCCATTCTTTAGAAAAAAGAATATAAACATTTTCATTGTTTTTAAATTACTTAAAGGTACAGGAAACCCTTTTTCTTTCATGATTCAGATAGAGAATGTAATCTTTTTAACAGCTTTCCAATTTCCTTCTATTTAATTTGTTCTTTTTTATCCTTTTGTTGAAAAGATAACTTAGGTAGGCTCAGGAGCTGCTGATTGGTGGCTGCACATATATGCCTCATATTATTGGCTCATCAAATGCGTTAACTAGCTCCCAGTAATGCAATGCTTCCTTTTCAACAAAGAATACCAAGAGAATTAAGCAATTTCGATAATATAAGTAAATTGAAAAGTTGTTTAAAATTGTATGCTTTATCTGAATGACAGAAAAATTTAGAATTTAATGTCCCTTTAAGCAAAGAAAGCTCAGGTGACATTTCATGTCCTTCTGTTATATGAAAGATATTCACAGTCCCTGTGATTAGATGTCTCACCCGTAGGGATTTGCCATGCACTGTAATAAGATGTCGGCAGTGCCTTCCTTTTAGACAAATTTTACATGCATGTTTGGGTTTAGTTTGAGTGTAGTATGTGTTGTAACAGGAACTGCTCCTTTAAACCGTTGTTGTTAAAGGGACTAATCCCTCTTTCCGTGTATGTTTCTTTAACTTGTGTTAATTTTAATGTATAACTCCTTTACACAAAGACACAAGGAGCCCCAATGAAACAACACTTCTCTTTCTATCTTGCATTGTTAAATTCTCATTGTATGCAGAGATTTCTACAAGGTCTTCAGGGTGATATACGCCTATGTTCTCTGCTCCGCGGGGGTAGAGTGGGTCAGTCTGATTTTGAATGTAGCCAACAAGCATCTCACTCTCCTTTGCCAGCCCCACAAACTGGCCACTCACTGCTCTGCTTGTGTAGACTAATAAATATTAAATAATGTGTTAAACCTTGTCCCTGTCCTATTATTTTGTTTATCTTTAGGGTGGAGGTTCTGTTAAGTTTCTCTTCATTATTATGTTTGAAGTGTAATTTACTTGATGGAATTTTCATACCGCAAGGTTTTTCAGCAATAAGCAACTAAGATAAAAAATATGTAAGGGGCATTAAACCGTTTGAGATTGTAACATAACAACATGTTTAAAGGGATTCTGCTTTGTAAAATGACTTTACCGTTATTGTGTTCAAAATGACTTACCAGCTGCAGAATATTAAATGTATGGGAAATTGTTAATTTTTGTGCTTGAAATAGCAGGTTTTGCTCCTTAACACCCTCACTTATTCTTAGGGGCATGCCCCTTTTAATTATCTGATTCTGTACACCTCTGGGAGGTTATTTTATGCTACCTTTACCTGTTTGTATAATGATCTTCAAAGTACAGCAAGCAGTATAGGTGTCTAGTACAGACACATTCAGATAATGAAGTTAATGGAGCTGTTTATAAACAAATTAGTTGGCAAAGGAAAAATTTGAAACACATTAAAGGGGAGACAGTTTGACAGTACATTTTTTTTTTTAAATATACTTTTATTTATTGTCCCCTTTTCCCATAATTTGGTATTGAAAGTTGTTCGTTTTCTTAATTCCACTGTGATTCCACCAAGGTTTCCCCCTTATCTTACTCTTCTGCTAAGGACAATTAAGGGCAGATATAAAACCAGCAGTAAGTGTGTGCTAACAAGACTGTAAGGAAACCCTTACTTCCTCAACCAATAAGTTATAGCCTATTTCATATCTATCTTAAATTTTCCTCAGCTGAAGAGCTAGATAATGTCAAAATCTAGTTGCATCCAGTAATTTTATAGAAATAAAACTTTTACACTTATAACTATAATATTTAAACTATTATAATTGTATTTGTGTTGTAAATGTGCATATTTTAACTTTTTTTACAGCAAATGTAGTAATCCCTATTAAAGGGGCATTAGAATGTTCCAGAATGCATTTGAAGATATTTTTATATACTTTAATAAAGGTGGTGAGAATCTTCAAGCCTTTACCACCTGTGGGACTTCGACTCCTGACCACTAGGAGGAGGCAAAGATTCCTAAAACTATAAGAGCCCTTAAAAACCCTTCCCACCTTCCTGGAAACTAGTCTTATCTTTGCCTCTGCAGGAGGAAGGTGAAGAATGGAGGTGCTCAAGATGCTTTTCTGTGAGAAGTGGTCCTGAGACCGATTTTTGAGGCCCATTTCCCCTCAGAGAGCTACTGTTTAGAGAGAGGGAAGCTTTTGGAGTATTGGGGTAGTAGCACAATTATACCCAGTGAGTGTTAGTCACAGGCCTGCCACAGGTGTCGCTTCCTGTTGGATCACATTATACTTCATATACATAGATCCTCTACTGCACTGGATTGGCTGTCTACTGGAATCAGTATTTAACAAAGAAAACCAAGATACTAATGGCACTGCACAAATTTACAAAATAGGGTAGCCTATTGTTCTCTGGACTGGTAAATGTACTTTATTTGTATAAATCTATCTGTGATCCAGGTTTATTCTCTTATAGAGTGGCTGAGGTGCTGTGTACTGGTTATTTGAGACAAAGAATATCAATCCTAGGATTGATTAAATGTACACCTGTATAGCACTCTTTCCCTATTTAACAATGGCAAGAGTTGGACAAGGTATAGGAGTCTAGAATAGGAGGAGTGAGTGGGGATGAATTAAAATATAACCTTTATTGGTAAATTTAAAAAAAGCAACATCAAACACAGTCTATATACATACTAAGTTAAAAATTGCAGGATTGGGTCTGATTAAATTATATCTGTTTTTACAGAAAATTCAGGTGGTTGTGATATATATATATATATATAGAGAAAAACTTGGATTAATAGTCCAATTTCACATTGTGGTATTCTCAGTACTTATATGCTGTTAGATATTGGTAACACTGGAGTGGTATCAGTAAAGCTATTGTGCTCTGATATTGATACTCAGCTATAAAAGGATAGCAATTGGTTAACTTGATTTTGGTATTGCACTTATTTTGATAGGTATAATATTATTTCTAACACGTGATTCGTGTAATTAATGTTGTAACAAAGCGCTTGTAAGAAGTTTCAATTGTACCCCATTGTTTAGAAGTTTATTCATATATTAAATGTGTACAATATCTGATTCATAGTTAACTGTATAGGATAGTTATTTGTTACACTTTTTGTCTTGTTTCTGCTATAGTTAGCATAGTATTTATGTTGGCTGCATGAGCAAGATTTTCTATCAATTGTGCACTTGTTTTGCTAACTTTTAATGTTAGATGTAATAACTTTCTTGAATGACTTTTTTATTTTCGGTTTTTATTGCAATATTTCACCTAAGTGACTTGTAATTCTATTATCATCTTTATTCACCTCAGTATTTTTATTGAAATTGTATTGTGTTTATTTCATTTTCAGAGTCATAGCAATTATATGAATTTGATACGGAGCTGCTGCAGAGTAGCTGCTACTCGTGAATTTAGCTTGACTTAGCTTATATTAAAGATAGGCTTGTTGGTATATATTACCGGACTAAATGTTAGACATTTAAAAGTCTAAGTGCTGCTCTCAAACTAACAATTTGCGGTATTGTATATATATTTTGATGCTCCAAATTTCTTAACCGCACGTTTGGATCAACACTGGGCTTCTAATATATGTGCCGGTTCTGTTTTGTAAAGTTAGCGTAGCTAAGCTTATGCTAAAAAATAGGATGCGTAATATTTATTGCTGAATTGCATAATATGCATTTTCCAAAGTTGAATATAACTCTTAAATAATTGATTTGCGGTATTATGTATATATTTATATTCTATATTTCTTAACCGCTTGTTTATAATTAATACTGGGCTCTTGCTGTAACTGCCAGTTCAGTTCCACTATATCAAGTTAACTTGGCTTAGCTTGTACTGAAAAATAACAAATTGATAGGTGTTACCACTCTAGTTTTTAAGCGTTTTGGCAGGCTGAGTGCTGATCTAAAGCTGACAGTTTACGGTATTGTGTATGCCTTCGAGTTCCGTATTTTTTAACCGCTTGTGTGCAGTCAACACTGAGCACTCGCTCTAAATGCCGGTTCTATTTGTAATAGTTACTGGGTTATTCTCTATATAAATTACATTAAATCAATATTGTGCACAACCACAATTTTTATGCTATAAAGACCACCATTCCTGCTAAATAAAAAATGCTACACGGCATTCAACAAACAATTCCCTAACATGTTTCGCCACTACCGTGGCTTTTTCAAAGGGTCCTTTGAAAAAGCCACGGTAGTGGCGAAACATGTTAGGGAATTGTTTGTTGAATGCCGTGTAGCATTTTTTATTTAGCCGAGTATCAATATCAGACTCACAACAGAGTAAATATCGAAGCACAATAGCTTTACTGATACCACTCCAGTGTTACCAATATCTAACAGCATAGAAGTACTGAGAAAACCACAACGTGAAATTGGACTATTAATCCAAGTTTTTCTCTATATATATATATATATATATCACAACCACCTGAATTTTCTGTAAAAACAGATATAATTTAATCAGACCCAATCCTGCAATTTTTAACTTAGTATGTATATAGACTGTGTTTGATGTTGCTTTTTTTAAATTTACCAATAAAGGTTATATTTTAATTCATCCCCACTCACTCCTCCTATTCTAGACTCCTATACCTTGTCCAACTCTTGCCATTGTTAAATAGGGAAAGAGTGCTATACAGGTGTACATTTAATCAATCCTAGGATTGATATTCTTTGTCTGGAATCAGTATTTTTCTGCAAATGTCCTGTAGTTTGTTGGTTGCCTATTAGGTATAGTATAGGGTTTATTAATGTTGGCACTCATTTACCCTATAGGGTATTAGTTAGGTACACTTGGGGTTGTACATAATAGCCAGGGGACTATTTTTTTAAATATATATGATCTGATTATTATTAGGTTTTATTTGCGTGCATTGTTTATTTCTTCTACAAGATACGACGAGTCCACGGATTTCATCCTTACTTGTGAGATATTAACCTCCTGCTAACAGGAAGTGGGAAAGAGCACCACAGTAGAGCTGTGTGTGTGTGTATATATGTATATATATATATATATATATATATATATATATATATATATATATATATATATATATATATATATATATATATATATATATATATAATCATAATCTCCTCCCTTCCCTCCACCCCCAGTCATTCTCTTTGCCTGTGTTAGTAATAGGAAGAGGTAAAGTGAAGTGTTAGTTTTAGATTCTTCAATCAAGAAGTTTTTTATTTTAAATGGTACAGGTGAGTACTATTTTCCTCAGGGAGATATGGAATGAAGAAGATTTCTGCCCTGAGGTTGATGATCTTAGCAGATGTAACTAAGATCCATTTTGGTTCCCACAGAGCTTCTGAAGGTAGTGCAAGAGAAATCTTCAGTGTGGAGAACGGTGTCATGCTACAAGCAGCATTGAGGTATGTTCAGTCTTTTATTTCTGAGGAGAACTGGCTGACATTTTTCCCTGCAAGGGAAGGGGTAAGCAGTAGACCTGTATCACTGAGAGTGTTACTGAAAATCCTGTGTGTTTATACATTTTGCTTTGACACTGTATTGGGGCTGGACACTGGGAGAGGCAGCTTGACATTATATATTTTACTCAAAGTCAGTAGGGCTGCAATTTCTTAAGAGATTTTAGGTACAGGGGACCACATGGCTTTATTTTCCAAACCGCTTCCCATGCGGTTATACAGACTGTTAAGACGACGTCCATGATGGGCGAGGCCTATTTCGCACGCTCAGACGCGCAGTTTACTCTAAGAACGCAGCAGGCATTAGCTTCGGTGGGGCCTAAAGTTGTTTTCTGTTCACCGGATTGTTGTCGAGTCATTTTGCAGTACCCTGGGGGCAGGTAGGAGCCACAGCAGAGCTGTGGCGAGGTGCAGGGGTTATTTTTTCTTTTTAAGATATATTTTTTTATTAAAATGTCTCTTAGAGGGTAAACTCACCTTGTAGTTTTAGGGTGCAATAATTTTTGGGCCAATTGAGTTATTATATTTAATTGTGTAGCGTTTTTTAAACGTTTTAGGCAGTTTGAGAAAAAATTGTTGCGCTTTTTATTTCTTAAAGGCGCAGTACACATTTTTCTAAGAATTGTTTGTATCAATAACTGAGGTGATTTACGACTATTGTGGCTATTACTAGTCTGTTCAACATGTCTGACATTGAGGAAACTAATTGTTCTATGTGTTTAGAAGCCATTGTGGAACCCCTCTTACTTTGTGTACCTCTTGTACTGAAAGGGCCTTACAATGTAAAAAGCATATTTTGGGTAAAGAAAGTGTGCTTAAGGATGATTCTCAGTCTGAAGAGAATCAGGATATGCCCCTATTCTCCCCAAGTGCCACGACGTTTAACGCCCACACAAGCGACGCAAAGTTCCTCAAATGCGTCTAATTCTTTTACTCTGCAGGATATGGCTACAGTTATGTCAACTACCCTTACAGAGGTATTATCTAAATTACCAGTGTTACAGGGTCTACGTAGTAGGACAGGAATTAATGTGAATACTGAGTCCTCTGATGCTAGGTTGGCTATTTGTACCCTCACAGGGCTCTGAGTTGGGGGGTCAGGGAATTGTCTGAGGGAGAACTTTCAGACCCAGGAAGTATGTTACCTCAGACAGATTCGGACGTCATGTCCTTTAAATTTAAGCTTGAACACCACCGCCTGTTACTTCGGAGTTTTTAGCAACTCTGGATTATTGTAACCCTATTGTGATACCACCAGAGAAATTGTGTAAAATGGACAAATATCTAGAGGTTCCTACTTACACTGATTTTCTGGTTCCTAAAATAATTTCTGAAATTATAAAGAAGGAATGGGACAGACCGGGTATACCGTTCTCTCCTCCTCCTAATTTCAAGAAAATGTATCCCATATCAGACACCATTCGGGACTCTTGGCAGACTGTCCCTAAGGTGGAGGGAGCTATATCTACCCTGGCTAAGCGTACAACTATTCCTATTGAGGACAGTTTTGCTTTCAAAGACCCTATGGATAAGAAGTTAGAGGGTCTTCTAAAGAAATTATTCATCAGGGTTTCCTTTTACAACCAACAGCTTGCATTGTTCCAGTTACTACTGCAGCAGCTTTTTGGTTTGATGCTCTAGAAGAGTCTCTGAAGGTTGAGACCCCTTTAGAGGACATTTTTAGACAGAATTAGGGCTCTCAAGCTAGCTAATTCTTTTATTACAGATGCCGCTTTTCAAATTGCTAAATTGGCGGCGAAAAATGCAGGATTTGCCATTTTGGCGCGTAGAGTGTTATGGTTAAAATCGTGGTCTGCTGATGTGTCATCCAAATCAAAGCTCTTAGCTATTCCTTTCAAGGGGAAGACACTATTCGGGCCTGAGTTGAAAGAAATAATTTCTGACATTACTGGAGGTAAAGGTCACGCTCTACCTCAGGATAAGTCTGTTAAGATGAGGGGTAAACAAAATAATTTTCGTTCCTTTCGAAATTTTAAAGGAATACCCTCTGCTTCCTCTTCCTCCACAAAGCAGGAAGGGAATTTTACTCAGGCCAAGTCTGTCTGGAGACCCAGCCAGGCTTGGAACAAGGGTAAGCAACCCAAGAAGTCCATTGCTGCTACAAAGACAGCATGAAGGGACGGTCCCCAATCCGGGTCCGGATCTAGTAGGGGGCAGACTTTCTTTCTTTACCCAGGCTTGAGTAAGAGATATTCAGGACCCCTGGGCACTGGAAATCGTGACCAACGGGTATCAACTGGAATTCAAAAATTTTCTCCCAAGAGGGAGATTTCTTCTTTCACCATTGTCTGTAAACCAGATAAAAAAGGCGTTCTTACGTTTTGTAAAAGACCTCTCTACTATGGGAGTAATTCGTCCCGTTCCAAGATTAGAACAGGGACAGGGATTTTACTCAAATCTATTCGTAGTTCCCAAAAAAGAGGTAACGTTCAGACCTATTTTAGACCTCGAGAGTCTAAACAAGTTTCTCAGTCCCATCCTTCAAGATGGAGACCATCCGAACAATTTTACCAATGATCCAGGAGGGTCAATATATGACTACCGTGGACTTGAAGGATGCATACCTTCATATTCCTATCCACAAAGATCATCAGTTCCTAAGGTTTGCCTTCCTGGACAAACATTTTCAGTTCATGGCTCTTCCCTTCAGTTGGCTACAGCACCCAGGATCTTCACGAAGGTTCTAGGGTCCCTTCTGGCAGTTCTCAGGCTGCGGGGCATAGCAGTAGCGCCTTATCAGGCGTCAAGTTATCATCTGACGAAATCTCATACAGACACAGTGTTGTCCTTTCTGAGTACTCAAGGATGGAAGGTGAACCTAGAAAAGAGTTCACTAGTTCCATGGACAAGGGTTCCCTTCTTGGGGACTCTGTTAGATTCTGTAGACATGAAAATATTTCTGACGGAGGTCAGAAAGTAAAAATTGGATTAATGGTAGCGGCAATGGACATCATTCCGTTTGCTCGTTTTCATCTCAGACCACTGCAGCTGTGCATGCTCGGACAGTGGAATGGGGACTATGCAAATTTATTTCCTCTGATAAATCTGGATAAAGAGACCAGAGACTCTCTTCTTTGGTGGTTGTCGCCGGATCATCTGTCCCAGGGGATGTGTTTCCGCAGACCCTTGTGGGTGATAGTAACAACGGACGCCAGCCTTCTGGGCTGGGGTGCAGTCTGGAATTCCCTGAAGGCTCAGGGTGTATGGACTCGGGTAGAGTCTCTACTTCCAATCAATATTCTGGAATTGAGAGCAATATTCAATGCGCTTCAGGCATGGCCTCAGTTGGCTTCGGCCAAATTCATCAGATTTCAGTCGGGCAACATCACAACTGTTGCTTATATCGATCATCAGGGGGGATAAGGAGTAGCGATGACAGAAGTATCCAAGATAATTCGATGGGCGGAGGCCCACTCATGTTATCTGTCAGCAATCTACATCCCAGGAGTAGACGACTGGGAAGCGGATTTCTTAAGCCGACAGGCTTTTCACCCGGGGGAGTGTGAACTCCATCCGGAGGTATTTGCCTCACTGATTCTCCGATGGGGCAGACCGGAATTGGATCTGATGGCATCCCGACAGAATGTCAAGCTTCCAAGATATGGATCCAGGTCGAGGAATCCTCAGGCCGAACGGATAGATGCCTTGGCAGTGCCTTGGTCGTTCAGCCTAGCTTATGTGTTTCCACCGTTCTCCTCTCCTTCCCCGCATGATTGCTCCGATCAAATAGGAGAGAGCTTCAGTAATTCTGATCGCGCATGCGTGGCCACGCAGGACTTGGTATGCGGATCTAGTGGATATGTCCTCTCTGCCACCGTGGAAACTTCCATTGAGACAGGACCTTCTCATTCAAGGACCTTTCCAACAGCCAAATCTAAATTCTCTGCAGCTGACTGCTTGGAGATTGAATGCTTGATTTTATCTAAGCGGGGATTCTCCGATTTAGTCATCGATACTTTGATTCAGGCACGTAAGCCTGTCACTAGAAAGATCTATCATAAGATATGGCGTAAATATATTTTTTTTGGTGTGAATCCAAGGGCTACTCATGGAGTAAAGTTAGGATTCCCAGGATTCTGTCCTTTCTCCAAGAAGGATTGGAGAAAGGGTTATCAGTGAGTTCCTTAAAGGGACAGATTTCTGCTTTGTCAATTTTGCTACACAAACGTTTGGCAGATGTTCAGTCTTTTTTTCAGGCTCTATCCAGAATTAAGCCTGTCTTTAGACCAATTGCTCCTCCCTGGAGTTTGAATTTAGTCCTCAGTGTTCTTCAAGGGGTTCCTTTTGAACCCATGCATTCCATAGATAGTAAATTGTTATCTTGGAAAGTTTTGCTTTTGGTTGCTATTTCTTCTGCTCGTAGAGTTTCTGAGCTTTTCAGTGTTACAGTGTGACTCTCCTTATCTTTCATTCTGATAAGGTGGTTTTACGTACCAAACCTGGATTCCTTCCTAAGGTTGTTTCTAATAAGAATATTAATCAGGAAATTGTTGTTCCTTCCTTGTGTCCTAATCCTTCTTCTAAGAAGGAGCGTCTGTTACATAACTTGGACGTGGTCTGTGCCTTGAAGTTTTACTTGCAGACGACTAAGGATTTCCGTCAATCATCTCATTATTCATTGTTTTTTCTGGAAAGCGTAGGGGTCAGAAAGCTACGGCTACCTCTTTCTTTTTGGCTGAAGAGTATCATCCGCCTGGCATATGAGACTGATGGACAGCAGCCTCCTGAATGAATTACGGCTCATTCCACTAGGGCTGTGGCTTTCACATGGGCTTTTAAAAGCGATGCTTCTGTTGAACAGATTTGCAAGGCTGCGACTTGGTCGTCTCTTCATACTTTTTCAAAATTTGATACTTTTGCTGCTTCTGAGGCTGGTTTTGGGGGAGAGGTTCTTCAAGCAGTGGTGCCTTCTGTTTAGGTCTCTGTCTTGTCCCTCCCGTTTCATCCGTGTCTTGTAGTTTTGGTATTGTATCCCACAAGTAAGGATGAAATCTGTCGTCTCGTCGTATCTTGTAGAAGAAAAGTAAATTTATGCTTACCTGATAAATTAATTTCTTCTACGATACGACGAGTCCACGGCCCTCCCTGTCATTTTTTCAGACAAATTTAGATTATATTATATTTTTTATAAACTTCAGTCACCTCTGCACCTTTGGCTTTTCCTTTCTCTTCCTAACTTCGGTCGAATGACTGGAGGGAAGGGAGGAGCGATATATACAGCTCTGCTGTGGTGCTGTTTGCCACTTCCTGTTAGCATGAGGTTAATATCCCACAAGTAAGGATGAAATCCGTGGACTTGTCGTATCGTAGTAGAAATTAATTTATCAGGTAGGCATACATTTACTTTTTGGGCATTTTAAGGATGTTTAGTGCTTGTTTTTTCTTTTGTGTGCATGTGCTTGTTTTTGGTGACTCGTTTAACCCCTGGCATCGTAGTGTTGTAAACACTTGCTCCTTACAATAGTTGATGGAATAACATGATTTCAAGGCCTGGATTGAACCATGGGGGACTGCCTACGCTGCTAGGCACGTCGTCGTCCCCCAGTCCAATTCTTGCTTCTGTCAAAGGGGGCTGCAGGATGCCATATAAGGTAGAACATTCCATTCTGTCCCAACATCGCTAAAGCCCATTGCTGTTAGGATGGCATGGAACGTTCGAACGGCATAAAGAGGTTAATTGGCACCCGTTGGGTTAGGTAATGCTTGCATGCATGTAGCTAGTTCTGGTGTGGGTTGCTCAGATGCTTTTGTTTTTGTTACAGCACCTCCAATTTTCACATACGTTACGCTACGCCTGTAAGTTCTTGTCTCTTTACTCTATGCTATTGTGCTGTTGGGTTAGCACTCATCGCTTCTCCTCCATTGCTGGATGGAAACTTATTGCTCCTTACTTGCTTTAGCCTTATCGGGGGGGGGCGCAATATTTTCAAGACTGCCAAAAGCAGCCTTTTTAAGGGTAATGTTGGTTTACACGTCAACTTGTCTTTTTTTCTGTGGTTTTTATTTTTTAGGGATGTTTTTTCATAATAGAGCATATTGAATGTTCGTTCCTCAGAAGCTAGATCCACTGAACACATTTTCCTAATAATATTGTGTATTTCTTCTACAAGATACGAGTCCACGGATGTCATCCTTACTTGTGGGATATTATCCTCCTGCTAACAGGAAGTGGCAAAGAGCACCACAGCAGAGCTGTATATATAGCTCCTCCACCTCCAGTCATTCTGGTTTGAGTCTCTGGAAAAGGCTTTACAGGTAGCGACTCCATTGGATGACATACTTGACAAGCTTAGAGCACTTAAGCTAGCCAATTCTTTTGTTTCTGATGCTATTGTTCATTTGACTAAACTAATGGCTAAGAATTCTGGTTTTGATATCCAGGCGCGCAGGGCGCTATGGCTTAAATCATGGTCAGCGGACGTGACTTCAAAGTCTAAGCTACTTAACATTCCCTTCAAGGGGCAGACCCTATTCGGGCCTGGTTTGAAGGAGATTATTGCTGATATCACTGGAGGAAAAGGTCATGCCCTTCCTCAGGACAGGTCCAAATCAAGGGCCAAACAGTCTAATTTTCATGCCTTTCGAAACTTCAAGGCAGGTGCAGCATCAACTTCCTCTAATGCAAAACAAGAGGGAACTTTTGCTCAGTCCAAGACGGTCTGGAGACCTAACCAGACCTGGAACAAAGGTAAGCAGGCCAAAAAGTCTGCTGCTGCCTCTAAGACAGCATGAAGGAACGGCCCCCTATCCGGTAACGGATCTAGTAGGGGGCAGACTTTCACTCTTCGCCCTGGTGTGGGCAAGAGATGTCCAGGATCCCTGGGCATTGGAAATTATATCCCAGGGATATCTTCTGGACTTCAAAGCTTCCCCCCCAAAAGGGAGATTTCACCTTTCACAATTATCTGCAAACCAGATAAAGAGAGAGGCATTCTTACACTGTGTACGAAACCTCCTAGTTATGGGAGTGATCCATCCAGTTCCAAAGGAGGAACAGGGACAGGGATTTTACTCAAATCTGTTTGTGGTTCCCAAAAAAAGAGGGAACCTTCAGACCAATTTTGGATCTAAAGATCTTAAACAAATTCCTTAGAGTTCCATCATTCAAGATGGAAATTATTCGTACCATCCTACCTATGATCCAGGAGGGTCAATATATGACTACAGTGGATTTAAAGGATGCTTATCTTCACATTCCGATACACAAAGATCATCATCGGTTTCTCAGGTTTGCCTTTCTAGACAGGCATTACCAGTTTGTAGCTCTTCCTTTTGGATTAGCTACAGCCCCAAGAATCTTTACGAAGGTTCTGGGGTCGCTTCTGGCGGTCCTAAGGCCGCGGGGCATAGCAGTAGCCCCTTATTTAAACGACATCCTGATACAGGCGTCAAACTTCCAAATTGCCAAGTCTCATACGGACGTAGTACTGGCATTTCTGAGATCGCATGGGTGGAAAGTGAACGAGGAAAAGAGTTCTCTATCCCCACTCAAAAGAGTTTCCTTCCGGGGGACTCTGATAGATTCTGTAGAAATGAAAATTTACCTGACGGAGTCCAGGTTATCAAAGCTTCTAAATTCCTGCCGTGTTCCTCATTCCATTCCGCGCCCTTCGGTGGCTCAGTGCATGGAAGTAATCGGCTTAATGGTAGCGGCAATGGACATAGTGCCACTTGCACGCCTACATCTCAGACCGCTGCAACTATGCAGGCTCAGTCAGTGGAACGGGGATTACAGAGATTTGTCCCCTCTACTAAATCTGGATCAAGAGACCAGGGATTCTCTTCTCTGGTGGCTATCTCGGGTACATCTGTCCAAAGGTATGACCTTTCGCAGGCCAGATTGGACAATTGTAACAACAGATGCCAGCCTTCTAGGTTGGGGTGCAGTCTGGAACTCCCTGAAGGCTCAGGGATCGTGGACTCAGGAGGAGACACTCCTTCCAATAAATATTCTGGAACTGAGAGCGATATTCAATGCTCTTCAGGCTTGTCCTCAGTTAGCAGCTCTGAGGTACATCAGATTTCAGTCAGACAACATCACGACTGTGGCTTACATCAACCATCAAGGGGGAACAAGAAGTTCCCTAGCGATTGTTAGAAGTCTCAAAGATAATTCGCTGGGCAGAGATTCACTCTTGCCACCTATCAGCTATCCATATCCCAGGTGTAGAGAACTGGGAGGCGGATTTTCTAAGTCGTCAGACTTTTCATCCGGGAGAGTGGGAACTCCATTTTTTGTGGTTTTTATTGGTCTATTCAACATGTCTGACATTGAGGAATCTCAATGTTCTATGTGTTTAGATGTCATTGTGGAACACCCTCTTACATTGTGTACCTCTTGTACTGAAAGGGCCTTTCATTGTAAAGAGCATATTCTAAATAAAGATAGTGTGTCTAAGGATGATTCTCAGTTTGAAGAAAATCAGGATATGCCATCCAATTCTCCCCAAGTGTCACAACCTTTAACGCCCACACAAGCGACGCCCAGTACCTCTATTGCGCCTAATTCCTTTACTCTGCAGGAGATGGCTGCAGTTATGTCAACTACCCTTAGTCTTTTTGTCAGGCTCTCTCTAGAATCAAGCCTGTATTTAGACCAATTACTCCTCCCTGGAGTTTAAATTTAGTTCAAGTTCTTCAAGGGGTTCCGTTTGAACCTATGCATTCCATAGATATTAAATTATTATCTTGGAAAGTTCTGTTTTTAGTTGCTATTTCTTCAGCTCGAAGAGTTTCTGAGCTTTCAGCGTTAGTGTGATTTGCCTTATCTTATATTTCATTCTGATAAGGTGGTTTTACGTACTAAACCTGGTTTTCTTCCCAAGGTTGTTTCCAATAAGAATATTAATCAGGAAATTGTTGTTCCTTCCTTGTGTTCTAATCCTTCTAAGATGGAGCGTCTGTTACATAATTTGGACGTGGTCCATGCCTTAAAGTTTTATTTACAGGCAACTAAGGATTTCCGTCAATCATCTTCATTATTCATTGTTTATTCCGGAAAGCATAGGGGTCAAAAAGCTACGGCTACCTCTCTTTCCTTTTTGGCTGAGGAGTATTATCCGCCTGGCATATGAGACTGCTGGACAGCAGCCTCCTGAAAGAATTATGGCTCATTCTACTAGGGCTGTGGCTTCCACATGGGCCTTTAAAAACTATGCATCTGTTGAACAGATTTGTAAGGCTGCGACTTGGTCGTCCCTTCATACTTTTTCCAAATTTTACAAATTTGATACTTTTGCTTCTTCTGAAGCTGTTTTTGGGAGGAAAGTTCTTCAAGCAGTGGTGCCTTCCGTTTAGGTCTCTGTCTTGTCCCTCCCTTTTATCCGTGTCCTGTTGCTTTGGTATTGTATCCCATAAGTAAGGATGAAATCAGTGGACTCGTCGTATCTTGTAGAAAAAAGGAAATTTATGCTTACCTGATAAATTGATTTCTTCTACGATACGAAGAGTCCACGGCCCTCCCTGTCAATTTTAGACAGATTATATTTTTTATTGTTTACAACTTCAGTCACCTCTGCACATTTTAGCTTTTCCTTTCTCTTCCTATAACCTTCAGTCGAATGACTGGAGGTGGAGGGGAGGAGCTATATATACAGCTCTGCTGTGGTGCTCTTTGCCACTTCCTGTTAGCAGGAGGATAATATCCCACAAGTAAGGATGAAATCCGTGGACTCGTCGTATCGTAGAAGAAATCAATTTATCAGGTAAGCATAAATTTCCTTTTTGCAAGATTCATATAATACCCCCTGCTCAGCTTTGCAAACTTGTGTGGATCATCTAATGTATTCTAATCATACCAATGGTGCTCTTGCTTCTCTGTTCTATACAAGAGAGTTCTTCAGATTTTGCTCCACGATTTAAAGATTTTGTACATGTATGTAGCAAACTTTGGCGGTGCTGACCATTTTAAGGGACTTGAAGCTGTCCACATCCTCTGCAGATAAAATTCTCCAAATTTTGATCACCTCAAAAACAAAAGCTCACAATGGTGCACTGCTTCCCAAACAATTTGATGGCGCAAATTCAGAGTATACTCACAAGATAGAGGTAAAAAAAAAATCAGCCTTTATTTAAAATCCACAGGACGTCATCAGGTGCAGCGTAAGACATTTTTATTAAAACAAGCTCAATGCGTTTTGGCTATTGCAATAGCCTTTATTCAAGAGCACAATAAAACCAATGTGCAGAACAAGCTTTTGTTTTTGCGGTGATCAAAATTTGGAGAATCTTATCTGCAGAGGGCGTGGACAGCTTAAAGTCCTTTAAAGTGTTATAGCGCCGCCAAAGTTTGCTACAAACATTTCCATTTCAACGGCTTGGGAGAGCCAGAGCTGGCAGCAAACACCGGAAGGGAAGTGCTAACATTTTGTTTTAATACTACATTCTGTTATACCAAAGATTTTGTACGGTCTACTACATCTGAAATGTTAGCAGTTCTGCTTCCTCCAAGTAATCGTAAAAGGTTGTTTGCGTATAATCCCTGCTCTAGTTTATCTGATTTAAATAGGTTTAAGACTGTTAAGCTCCAGGTCTCAGAGGCTGATTTGTCTGATTTGTCCTCTGAAGGTAAGTTGTTTTCAGATTATCAAGGGTTGGTCTCTGATCAAGTTTAAACAAAAAAGGATGTTTCAGTTTCTTGAACATCTTCATTATCTTTAAAGAGGGATTCTGGATGCTAAGGTTTCTAATAAGTCAAAGCAATGGGTTTTATTTTTAAACAAGAGGTTTTTCCAGTTCCTAAGCAGTGGTATAAGCCTGGTATCCCCTTTAATCCTGCTAAAAGTTAAAATGTTTCCTTTACCTGCCTCTATCATAGAGCTTTTGGAATATATCCCTATGGTGGATGGGGCTATTTCTACTTTAGCTATACATACTACTATTACTTATAAGGATAGTACCTCTTGTAAAGACTATATGGATAGAAAATTAGAGTATTTTCACAGAAATGTTTTAAACAGGTAGGTTTCTTTTTTAGGCCAGTATTTGTGTTGCAACAGCCTTTAATCTTTGGTGTGAAGACTTATCTAGACAGTTCTTAGAGGAGTCTTGTTAGTTATTGGATTAAAGGGACAGTTCGCCCAAAAAGTTTCTCCCCTTTAAATTATTCCCAATGATCCTTTTAACCTGCTAGAGTGTATTACATTGGTTACAAGTAGCTCCTTTACTCCTATTTCAGCATTTGAAATAGCTGATTTAGCCTGTGGTATCGCCACCTATACTGAACAAATTAATACTGGAGTATAGGCTATTGAATAGCCTAAGTATACACAGCCAGCAGAAGAGATTACACTCTCAGTGGGATGCAGGATAGTTAAGTAATAAAATGATCATTTTCCATAGTTCTCTCTATGTATTGAGCTTTAGTGTTCCAGCCAAATAAAAGATAAGGAAGCAAGTCTGTATACACAAAGTTATAACATAATGAGATCTGATATCACATTTAAGTTCAACCCATTGTAATAGGCTGTGGTTTCAAAGCACAAAATCAGCTACTTCATATACACAAATAAGCATGAAAATTGAATTTCTCAAATATGTTATACTCTGCAGTTGGTATAACAAGTCATTTAAAAAACAATGAAAAACAATTTTACAGTGTACTGTCCCTTTAATTAAGACTTAAAGTGATTGAGCATATAACAAATGCTAGGATTTACCATCGCTAAAAATCAAGTGAATTTTAAGTAATCATATATGTTTAAAAATGGTGCTAAACTCACCTTGAATGTGCTGTCGCACATCGCTAAACTCTGCGGCTCTGGCTGCCCATGGTACTTCACTCTTCTACTAATGAGGTGACGCTTGCACTTTTGTGTTTGATGCTATTGTTGACATTATTAATATCTATTCAAAGAATATGGCATTAAAAATTCTGACCAGAAGGGCTTTATGGTTGAAATACTGGTCAGCTGCCATGGTTCCTAAGTCTAGGATTCTCCCCCCCCCCCCCCCCCCCTTTCCTTTTCAGGGAAAACTTTTGTTTGGGTTTGATCTGTATGCTATTATTTGTACTGTGACTGCAGGGAACTGAACTTCTTCCCCTCAGGACAAGAATTCTAAGGTTAAATTCAGGTTTTCTAATAATTTGATACTTTCATCATTCCAGGAACCAAAAGTCATCTTCCTACTCTCAAAAATGGGCTTCTTCCAGTTGTTCTTGGAAGCCAAATCCTAATTGTTACAAGTCAAAACAACCTAAGATAAACTGTCTCCTCTACCAAGTCAACATGAATTGTTTCCAAGGGATACAGAATTGGTTTCAAATTGGATTCCCAGGGGACGATTTTATTCTCTTGTTACAAAGAATCATGTCAGGGGAAGAGCCTTTTTTCAGTCAGTCATCGATTTGTTATCTATGAGGGTAATAGTCCCAGTTCCAAAATCATGAGGGATTTTATTAGTGATTTGTGTGGAAGATTGAATTAGTTGGTATAATTGTGAAATAGTTTTTCTAGGTCTGGATGAGGAGCTACAAATTATTTCTAAGGGAGTGAATTTGTGACCAGTCAATAAAGGTATGTATTTATGTATGATGGAGGATATCTGAAGATATAGAAACCAATGTAATTTGGAAGGAGACAGTTTATTCTGTTGTGTGTATGTCATTAGTTTGCCTTTGTCTACTAAGTCTGCAATCCTATAAAGACCTCTGTTTTCCCACTTCTGTATAGCTGGGATCTGTTCTGAAGCTTTGAGCATGTAATTGGGAATTTAAGTTTTTGGGGTTGAGCTCTATGTGGGTCCCACAGAGCCAGCTCTTGAGGATATAGTTTATTTGTCTGACTCCAATGTGGTCCATCTTATCTCATCTTCTGTTTTGTTAAGGAGAGTAGTTTGGGCTAACCTAGCTGCTTGGAAGTAATGTCTGAGATTTGGTGCGCCCAGGCCTCCCAGCTGCCTATGTGTCGTAAATATTGTTTTAGGAATTCTAGCTTTTTTAGTCCCTCTTATAAAATTGTTAATGCAAGCTTGGAGATTGTCTAGATCACAATTCGGGATGCCTATCGGTAGGGTCCGAAATAAATATAAAATCTCTGGTAACACAGACATTTTGATCGCTGGTCCAAACCAAGAAAATCTGTTTGCTCCATTTAGTGAGGTCCTGTTTGATTACATTGTAAATTGGAGGATAGTTGGTTTGGTAAAGTTCCGATGAGTGTTTTGTAAGGTTGATCCCTAGATATTTGAGATGATGCTTAATCCAATTAAACTCAAAGTTTAGTTCTATCAATTTTTTTTGTATGGTCTGGAATAGCAAGAGGCATGGCTTCACATTTTTTAAGGTTCACTTTGTAACCAGATATAGTGGAGAAGTTCCTAAGGATGTTGTATACATTTGGCAGAGATATAAGGGGTTTGGTTAGGGAGAGTAAAACGTCGTCTGCAAAAAGAGTGAGTTTGTAAACTGATTGTCCTATTTTAATACCCGTAATGTCTGTGGAGTTCCAAATGTGATGCGCCAGGGTCTCTATGCAAACAGCAAAACGGAGAAGGGGATAAAGGACAACCCTGTCTTGTCCCATTTAAGACTGCAAATCTATCATATTGGTGTCCCATTGCCTTAACGCATGCCGCGGGATATGAATATATACTCTGAATCGCTGTAATAAAAGAATCCCTAAAGCCCATGGTATGTAGTACAGCTTGCATGTGCTCCCAGTCAACCCTGTCAAACGCCTTCTCTGCGTCCAGGGATAACAGAGAAGGCGTTTTAGAAATATGCAAATCTATTAATGATATCATCCTTCTGATATTATCTGGAGCTTCCCTATTTTTAATGAGGCCAACCTGGTCTGGGTGAATTGGTTTTGGGAGCAAGTATTTTAATCGGTTGGCCAGAATTTTGGTCAAAAATTTTAAATCTTGGTTAATGAGGGAAATTGGTCTATAATTATGACAGAGGGACCTGTCCTTACCTGGCTTAGGGAGGACTATAATTTTGGCATCTAAAAGTTCTGAGGGAATAGTATGTCCTTGAAGTATATGATTGCTAAATTTGACTAGGTGAGGTATGAGAGGATTTAAATAGTTTTATAGTACTCGCCTGTGATATCCCTTTAAGGGCTATCCCCTCCCAGCTTATTCTCCTCCCTTTATAAGGCGGCATTTACTATCATTCCTTGCCTGAAAATTGAAGTGTCTTGTTTGCTAACACTTGTTAGTTACTAGTCTACATCCTTCAGGTCATACCTCGACAAGTTCATAACTTGTAACTCTAAGGATTCATTGGATTCAACTACAGTTCTTTCTGAACTTTCTATTTTTTAACCTTATCACTACGCCGCCGGATCTTCTTTCTCTGCGTCCCGGAACTAAGCCGCACACACACAGCCTCTGACCGCAAAAGGCTGTGAACTCTCAGGGCTCCTCTTCAAAGTTATTGGGTATCGTATACAATACAAGTTAACAACTGGGAACAATTATATGTTTATGCCTGTCATACTTACCTCTGTCAATACGGATACTTAATTCATATGACCGGACCTGCTTTGAACTTTCATAATCTCTCATACAGCAGTACCTGTTACCAAACTCAGTATCGTATATCAGCTTGCTATAATTCTTACTTAAAGATTTACCTTACATATACTGGATTACTTGGATTGTGTGAGTTGACTGGATTTGTATATATTTTAGTTTGAGTGTGTGTGCGCGTGAAGACAGGAAGTGGAATACCTTAAACTTTGTCTCTGTACCTGAGATTATCATATGCTTTACTGCACAAGCATTCTACCTATACAGATTCAAACTCCAATCTGAACATATACTTATGGTCTGTAATAAGATTTTATAATAATTTGCTCACATTGCCTATGCAGATAATTTAAAACTTTATTTTCTGCTTAGATCATAAAAGAGCAACACTACCTTTATTTCATATCAAGTTACAGAATCTTATTAACAAAGTCTTTAAATTAAGACATAACATATAACATCGCCTGAAAAGCCATCTGGGCCCACTGCTTTACCAGGTTTCAGATTTTGGATAACTCTGTACCTCACTTGCGCTGATGTCTGAGTTAAGAGTTGCCAAATCTTGTTGGTCAATTTCGGGAAGAGTGGCTTCCTCCAGAAATCTATTCAGGAGACAGGAAGTTTGTTCCGATTTGGAAACTTTCTTGCCATCGTATAAAGAACTATAATAGTTGGCAAAAGTGTCTACAATTACTTTTGGGTAGGATGCAGATTCAAATGCATTTATGCGTAAGAAGGGAATGGAAATATCTTTGATCCTATCCCTAATTTTATTGGCTAGATAACGATCTGGCTTATTGGCGTATATATAGTATTTGGTTTGTAGTCTTAATCCGGCTCTAAGTGACTGGTCATTTAATAATTTGTCTAGTTTTTGGCGTTGATTTTGCAATGTTTTATATACCTTCGGTGAGCAGGTAAGTCTGTTGTTTCTGTAGCGTAGCTATCTCCTTTTGTAGTGTCTGTAATAGTAACTGTGTTTCCCTTTTTGATTTTGGCTTTAGTTGGATTAGGAAACCTCTTTACACTGATTTATGGACTGCCCAAATCTGAATCGGGTTATCGATGGAATCTGTATTAATATTCCAGAATTCCATCATCTGTTTGAAAATATGATCTTTATGTTGGGGATTTTTCATTAGTGTGGGGTCATAAGTCCAGCTTCTTGCATTGTTTGGGGAAAGAAGCCCTGGTATTTTAGCTACTATTATGGAATGATCAGACCACACACAAGAATGAATGGAGGAGGATACCAGATTGGAAATTAGGGTTTGGCTCAGGAAAATGTAATCTAGCTTGAAATACTTTCGGCGTGCTATTGAGTAGAAAGTGTGATCTGAAGTGATGCCGTATAGCGCAGTCAAAGAGTCAAGTACATTATGTCCTTCCAGAGTACTGGAGATAGATTTAGTTTTTCTGTTTCTAATTTGTGATTGTGTGGGTCGGATTTGTGATTGAGGAATTTGCGTGTAGAGGGAGACATTAAAGTCTCCTGCTAGAAATATTCTAGCCAATTTCCAGTTTGTTAGAAGGTGTGAGATTTTATTAATGAATTTGTCTTGCTTTTCGTTTGGGGCATAGATGTTGCAAAAAATAATTTCCACTTTGTTAATGTGGCCCTTAATGATTAGGTATCTGCCCTCTTTATTATGGATTCTGTGTGAATAAAATTTGAGGAGTGGAGAAGGATGGAAACCCCTCTCCTTTTTGTCTGTAGTAGATGCATCTTTATATTTAGAAGTATCTCATAACTGACAGACTTTTTTATTAAAAAAAAAAAGCATGGTTGGAGGATCCATTTATCAAAGAGTTATCTTATTCCTCAGTCTAGCATTACATGTGATAATAGATTGTCAACATTAAACTTTCTTTGATGGATCAGAGAAGGCTGAAGTTACACTCAGCTTGTGTAAATCATCAGTAAGTTCCTTTTCCTTCTGTAGCTCTTTGCATGGTATTGGGTTTGATGATAGCCGCATCAGTTGCTATTCCTTTTGTTTGGTTTTACATGAGACCTCTTTAGCTTTGTATGCTTCATCAGTGCTGCAGGGATTACACTCCGTTGTCTTAGAAGATTCTTCTGGTTTTCAGAGCAAGACCATCTTTTTCCTGATGGATAAACCCATCAGTCCATTGTTTTAGGGCACTGGTTTTCAAACCTGTCCTCAGGCCTCCCTAACAGGCCACATTTCTTTCATGTAATTAGCAAGAGTCCATGAGCTAGTGACGTATGGGATATACATTCCTACCAGGAGGGGCAAAGTTTCCCAAACCTTAAAATGCCTATAAATACACCCCTCACCACACCCACAAATCAGTTTTTACAAACTTTGCCTCCTATGGAGGTGGTAAAGTAAGTTTGTGCTAGATTCTACGTTGATATGCGCTCCGCAGCAGGTTGGAGCCCGGTTTTCCTCTCGGCGTGCAGTGAATGTCAGAGGGATGTGAGGAGAGTATTGCCTATTTGAATGCAATGATCTCCTTCTACGGGGTCTATTTAATAGGTTCTCTGTTATCGGTCGTAGAGATTCATCTCTTACCTCCCTTTTCAGATCGACGATATACTCTTATATATATACCATTACCTCTGCTGATTTTCGTTTCAGTACTGATTTGGCTTTCTACAAACATGTAGATGAGTGTCCTGGGGTAAGTAAGTCTTATTTTCTGTGACACTCTAAGCTATGGTTGGGCACTTTTTTATAAAGTTCTAAATATATGTATTCAAACATTTATTTGCCTTGACTCAGGATGTTCAACATTCCTTATTTTCAGACAGTCAGTTTCATATTTGGGATAATGCATTTGAATCAATCATTTTTTTCTTACCTTAAAAAATTTGACTTTTTTCCTGTGGGCTGTTAGGCTCGCGGGAGCTGAAAATGCTTCATTTTATTGCGTCATTCTTGGCGCAGACTTTTTTGGCGCAAAATTTTTTTCTGTTTCCGGCGTCATACGTGTCGCCGGAAGTTGCGTCATTTTTGACGTTCTTTTGCGTCAAAAGTGTCGGCGTTCCGGATGTGGCGTCATTTTTGGCGCCAAATAATGTGGGCGTCTTATTTGGCGCTAAAAAAATATGGGCGTCACTTTTGTCTCCACATTATTTAAGTCGAATTATTTATTGCTTCTGGTTGCTAGAAGCTTGTTCACTGGCATTTTTTTCCTATTCCTGAAACTGTCATTTAAGGAATTTGATCAATTTTGCTTTATATGTTGTTTTTTCTATTACATATCGCAAGATGTTCCACGTTGCAACTGAGTCAGAAGATACTTCAGGAAAATCGCTGCCCGGTGCTGGAGCTACCAAAGCTAAGTGTATCACTTTTGGTATCTGTTCCTTCAGCTGTTGTTTGTATTAAATGTTATGACAAACTTGTTAATGCAGATAAAATTTCCTTTAGTACTGTTACATTACCTGTTGCTGTTCTGTCAACATCTAATACTCAGAGTGTTCCTGATAACATAAGAGATTTTGTTTCTAAATCCATTAAGAAGGCTATGTCTGTTATTTCTCCTTCTAGTATACATAAAAGTCTTTTAAAACTTCTCTTTTTTCAGATGAATTTTTAAATGAACATCATCATTTTGATACTGATAATGGTTCTTCTGGTTCAGAGGTTTCTGTCTCAGAGGTTGATGCTGATAAATCTTTGTATTTGTTCAAGATGGAATTTATTCATTCTTTATTTAAAGAAGTATTAATTGCATTAGAAATAGAGGATTCTGGTCCTCTTGATACTAAAACTAAACGTTTAAATAAGGTTTTTAAATCTCCTGTAGTTATTCCAGAAGTGTTTCCTGTCCCTGATGCTATTTCTGAAGTAATTTCCAGGGAATGGAATAATTTGGGTAATTCATTTACTCCTTCTAAACGTTTTAAGCAATTATATCCTGTGCCATCTGACAGATTAGAGTTTTGGGACAAAATCCCTAAGGTTGATGGGGCTATCTCTACTCTTGCTAAACGTACTACTATTCCTACCGCAGATAGTACTTCCTTTAAGGATCCTTTAGATAGAAAGATTGAATCCTTTCTAAGAAAAGCTTACTTATGTTCAGGTAATCTTCTTAGATCTGCTATATCTTTAGCCGATGTTGCTGCAGCTTCAACTTTTTGGTTAGAAGCTTTAGCGCAACAAGTAACAGATCATAATTCTCATAGCATTATTATTCTATAACATGCTAATTATTTTATTTGTGATGCCATCTTTGATATCATTAGAATTGATGTCAGGTATATGTCTCTAACTATTTTAGCTAGAAGAGCTTTATGGCTTAAAACTTGGAATGCTGATATGTCTTCTAAGTCAACCTTGCTATCCCTTTCTTTGCAGGGTAATAAATTATTCGGTTCTCAGTTGTATTCTTTTATCTCAACTGTTACTGGAAGGAAGGGAACTTTTTTTCCACAGGATAAAAAATCTGAGGTAAATTTAGGTCTAATAATTGTTTTTCGTTCCTTTTCATCACAACAAGGAACAAAAGCCTGATCCTTCATCCTCAGGAGCGGTATCAGTTTGGAAACCTTCTTCACTTTGGAATATATCTAAGCCTTATAGAAACCCAAAGCCAGCTCCTAAGTCCCCATGAAGGTGCGGCCCTCATTCCAGCTCAGCTGGTATGGGGCAGTTTTACGTTTTTTTCAAAGAAATTTGGATCAATTCCGTTCACAATCTCTGGTTGTCAGAACATTGTTTCAGAAGGGTACAGAATTGGCTTCAAGTTAAGGCCTCCTGCAAAGAGATTTTTTTCTTTCCCGTGTCCCAGTAAACCCAGCAAAGGCTCAAGCATTTCTGAAATGTGTTTCAGATCTAGAGTTGGCTGGAGCAATTATGCCAGTTCCAGTTCTGGAACAGGGGCTGGGGTTTTATTCTATCTCTTCATTGTACCAAAGAAGGTCAATTCCTTCAGACCAGTTCCGGATCTATCAATATTGAATCGTTATGTAAGGATACCAACATTCAAGATGGTAGCTGTAAGGACTATCCTGCCTTTTGTTCAACAAGGGCATTATATGTCTACAATAGATTTACAGGATGCATATCTGCATATTCCGATTCATCCAGATCACTTTTAGTTTCTGAGATTCTCTTTTTTAGACAAGCATTACCAGTTTTGTGGCTCTACCGTTTGGCTTAGCATCAGCTCCAAGAATTCTTACAAAGGTTCTCGGTGCCCTTCTGTCTGTATTCAGAGAACAGGGTATTGGTATTTCCTTATTTGGACGATATCTTGGTACTTGCTCAGTCTTCACATTTAACAGAATCTCATACGAATCGACTTGTGTTGTTTCTTCATGGTTGGAGGATCAATTTACCAAAAAGTTCATTGATTCCTCAGACAAGGGTAACCTTTTTAGGTTTCCAGGTAGATTCAGTGTCTATGACTCTGTCTTTGTCAGACAAGAGAAGTCTAACATTGATATCAGCTTGTCAAAATCTTCAGTCACAATCATTCCCTTTGGTAGCCTTATGCATGGAAATTTTAGGTCTTATGACTGCTGCATCGGACGCGATCTCCTTTGCTCATTTTCACATGCGACCTCTTCAGCTCTGTATGCTGAACCAATGGTGCAGGGATTACACAAAGATATCTCAATTAATATCTTTAAAACCGATTGTACGACACTCTCTGACGTGGTGGACAGATCACCATCGTTTAGTTCAGGGGGCTTCTTTTGTTCTTCCGACCTGGACTGTAATTTCAACAGATGCAAGTCTTACAGGTTGGGGAGCTGTGTGGGGGTCTCTGACGGCACAAGGGGTTTGGGAATCTCAGGAGGTGAGATTACCGATCAATATTTTGGAACTCCGTGCAATTTTCAGAGCTCTTCAGTCTTGGCCTTTTCTGAAGAGAGAGTCGTTCATTTGTTTTCAGACAGACAATGCCACAACTGTGTCATACATCAATCATCAAGGAGGGACTCACAGTCCTCTGGCTATGAAAGAAGTATCTCGAATTCTGGTTTGGGCGGAATCCAGCTCCTGTCTAATCTCTGCGGTTCATTTCCCAGGTATAGACAATTAGGAAGCGGATTATCTCAGTCATCAAACGTTGTATCCGGGCGAATGGTCTCTTCACCCAGAGGTATTTCTTCAGATTGTTCAAATGTGGGAACTTCCAGAAATAGATCTGATGGTTTCTCATCTAAACAAGAAACTTCCCAGGTATCTGTTCAGACCCCGGGATCCTCAGGCGGAGGCAGTGAATGCATTATCACTTCCTTGGAAGTATCATCCTGCCTATATCTCTCTGCCTCTAGTTCTTCTTCCAAGAGTAATCTCCAAGATTCTGAAGGAATGCTCGTTTGTTCTGCTGGTAGCTCCAGCATGGACAGATTCTTTTTCGGATGGCCTTTTGCCAACCGTGGGCTCTTCCGTTAAGACCAGACCTTCTGTTGCAAGGTCCTTTTTTTCCATCAGGATCTCAAATCTTTAAATTTAAGGGTATGGAGATTGAACGTTTGATTCTTGGTCAAAGAGGTTTCTCTGACTCTGTGATCAATACTATGTTACAGGCTCGTAAATCTGTATCTAGAGAGATATATTATAGAGTCTGGAAGACTTATATTTCTTAGTGTCTTCTCATCATTTTTCCTGGCATTCTTTTAGAATTCCGAGAATTTTTTTATAGTTTCTTCAGGATGGTTTAGATAAAGGTTTGTCCGCAAGTTCCTTGACAGGACAAATCTCTGCCTTTTCTGTTCTTCTTCACAGAAAGATTGCTAATCTTCCTGATATTCATTGTTTTGTACAAGACTTGGTTCGTATAAAACCTGTCATTCAGTCAATTTCTCCTCTTTGGAGTTTGAATTTGGTTCTGGGGGCTCTTTTAGCTCCTCCTTTTGAACCCATGCATTCATTTGGACATTAAACTTCTTTCTTGGAAAGTTTTGTTTCTTTTGGCTATCTCTTCTGCCAGAAGAGTCTCTGAATTATCTGCTCTTTCTTGTGAGTCTCCTTTTCTGATTTTTCATCAGGATAGGGCGGTGTTGCGAACTTCTTTTATTTTTTCCTAAGGTTGTGTATTCTAACAACATTAGTAGAGAAATTGTGGTTCCTTCATTATGTCCTAATCCTAAGAATTCTAAGGAGAAATCATTGCATTCTTTGGATGTTGTTAGAGCTTTGTTATATTATGTTGAAGCTACTAAGTCTTTCCGAAAGACTTCTAGTCTATTTTTCATCTTTTCTGGTTCTAGAAAAAGCCAGAAAGCTTCTGCTATTTCTTTGGCATCTTGGTTGAAATCTTTAATTCATCATGCCTATGTCGAGTCGGGTAAAACTCCGCCTCAAAGGATTACAGCTCATTCTACTAGGTCAGTTTCTACTTCCTGGGCGTTTAGGAATGAAGCTTCGGTTGATCAGATTTGCAAAGCAGCAACTTGGTCCTCTTTGCATACTTTTACTAAATTCTACCATTTTGATGTGTTTCTTCTTTTGAAGCAGTTTTTGGTAGAAAAGTACTTCAGGCAGCGGTTTCAGTTTGAATCTTCTGCTTATGTTTTCATTAAACTTTATTTTGGGTGTGGATTATTTTCAGCAGGAATTGGCTGTCTTTATTTTATCCCTCCCTCTCTAGTGACTCTTGCGGGGAAAGATCCACATCTTGGGTAGTCATTATCCCATACGTCACTAGCTCATGGACTCTTGCTAATTACATGAAAGAAAACATAATTTATGTAAGAACTTACCTGATAAATTCATTTCTTTCATATTAGCAAGAGTCCATGAGGCCCACCCTTTTTGTGGTGGTTATGATTTTTTTGTATAAAGCACAATTATTCCAATTCCTTATTTTATATGCTTTCGCACTTTTTTCTTATCACCCCACTTCTTGGCTATTCGTTAAACTGATTTGTGGGTGTGGTGTGGTGAGGGGTGTATTTATAGGCATTTTAAGGTTTGGGAAACTTTGCCCCTCCTGGTAGGAATGTATATCCCATACGTCACTCATGGACTCTTGCTAATATGAAAGAAATGAATTTATCAGGTAAGTTCTTACATAAATTATGTTTTTGAGGATATCTGAACTAGAGCACAGATGAAACAATCAGCTGATTAGTAAACATGGTTTTCTTTCTAATGATACGGATCATCATCAATTACTGTTGGGAATATCACTCCTGGCCAGCAAAGAGCACCATTTTCGGTGTCTGATAAGAATTTTTCTGCAATCAAGATATTATTTTCTTTCATGTAATTAGCAAGAGTCCATGAGCTAGTGACGTATGGGATATACATTCCTACCAGGAGGGGCAAAGTTTCCCAAACCTTAAAATGCCTATAAATACACACCTCACCACACCCTCAATTCAATTTTACAAACTTTGCCTCCTTTGGAGGTGGTGAAGTAAGTTTGTGCTAGATTTCTACGTTGATATGCGCTTCGCAGCAGGCTGAAGCCTGGTTTTCCTCTCAGTGCAGTGAATGTCAGAGGGATGTGAAGAGAGTATTGCCTATTTGAATACAATGGTCTTCCTCTAGGGAATCTATTTCATAGGTTCTCTGTTATCGGTCGTAGAGATTTCTTCTCCTACCTCCCTTTTCAGATCGACGATATACTCTTATATACCATTACCTCTACTGATTCTCGTTTCAGTACTGGTTTGGCTATCTACTATATGTAGATGAGTGTCTTAGGGTAAGTAAGTCTTATTTTATTTATGACACTCTAAGCTATGGTTGGGCACTTTATATGTAAAGTTTTAAATATATGTTTTAAACTTATATTTGCCATGATTCAGGATATTCAGTATTCCTTCTTTCAGACTGTCAGTTTAATTTTTTTGGGAAAATGCTTATGAATTAATATTTTTTCTTACCTTAAAAATATTCAAATTGACTTTTTTCCTTGTGGGCTGTTAGGCTCGCGAGGGCAGAAAATGCTTTAATTTATTGCGTCATTTTTGGTGCAAACTTTTTTGGCGCAAAATTTTTGTCATTTCCGGTGCCATAGTTGACACCGGAAGTTTTTTCATGGTTGCGTCATTTTTTGACGCATGTGTGTTACAGACGTTTTTTTGCGCCAAAAAATGTGGGCGTCATACTTGGCACCAAAAAATGTGGGCGCTATACTTAGCGCCACTTTTTTCACATTATTTAAGTCTCATTTTTTTTGTTGCTTCTGCATACTAGAGGCTTGTTTGTTTTGCATTTTTTTCCCATTCCTGAAACTGTCATTTAAGGAATTTGATAATTTTGCTTTATATGTTGTTTTTTTCTATTACATATTGCAAGATATTTCAAACACTGTTCCTGTATCAAGAAATGCTGAGGGATTCCTGATGACTGATATCAGTCCTACCAAAGCTAAATTCATTTATTTTAATGTTATGAATGTTTATCTTTAGCTATGGTTTGTAATAAGTTATCATGATAAACTTTTACATGCAGAATCCATTAGTATTTATGCTTTATATATTGCTATTCTTTTTACATCTTATGTACAAGATATACTTAGAAATTTATAAGAATATTTTTCTGATTCTATTTTAAAGGCTTTGTCTGACATCCCACCTTCTAATAAAATTTTTAGGTCTTTTTCAAACTTCTTTTTTAGTTGATGAAGTTTCAAATGACCAACAACATAATGAATTATCCTTCTCTGATGGTGTTTTTTCTCATTCAGAATTTTTCTTCATCAGATATTGACACTAACAAATCTATTTTTTTATTTTTTAATAGAGAACATTTGTTCTTTGTTCAAAAGGTGTTGATTATTTTGGATATTGAAGTAACTAGTTCTTTTGATTTTAAAGACTAGCTAACATTTAAATTCTGCTTATTTATCTTCCGTGATTTCTTCAGAGGTTTTTGTATTCTTTGCCGGCAGTTAGTTTTCAGTATTGAGGAAAGATTCCCCAAGTTAATGGGGCTATCTCTACTCCTGCTAAATATACTATTATTCTTATAGCAAATAGTATTTATTTTTTTTCCTTCAGATGGTTGTATCTTATTTAAGGAAAATTATTTTCAGGTACTTTTCTTAGACCTGTAATTTATTTGGTTGTGCAATTGCTTCATCTTTCTGGTTGGATACTTTAAGATCGAGTATCGGATTATGATTTGTTTAGCATTGTTAAAAGGACAAAATCTACTACTCATTTGAAGTTCAGACTAAGTGCTATTGCATTGTCTTGTTATCTTGCATTTGTTGATTGTGCAAGTCCAGTGTGTTGACTGGTCCTTTAACTTGATTAACATGCTAATAATTTCATTTGTGTTGTCATTTTATTAAATATTTTTGCAAATGAGGTTTAATCTATGTCTTTAGCTATTTTAGCTAGAAGAACTTTGTGATTTCAATCTTGGAATGCTAATTTGATTTCTAAAATCCATATTTCTTTTTTTCCAAGATAATCAATTATTTGGTTCATAATTGGATTCAATTCTTTAACTGTTACTCTGGGCTTCAAGATTGAGTTCTAAGACTAAAACTTTAAGCTTATATTAGTTTTCTGTTCTTACTAAGGAATGGAATCCTGAATTCTTCCCCAAGTAACATGTTTATAATTGGAAGTTTTTTTCTTCATTCAATTAAGCCTTTTAAAAGTTCAAAGTCAGCTCCCCAAATTTGCATGTAGGTGCGGTTCTTATTCCAGCTTGGCTGGTAAGGGGCAGATTAAGACTTTTTTTAAATTTATTTGGTTCTATTTGGTCCAAACTTCTTAGACTTTGGGTACAGAATAGGATTCAGAGTAAAACCGTCTGTGAGAAGTCTTTTTTCTCTATCATATTCCAGCTATTCCAGTAAGACTAACACTTTCCTGAAGTGTGTTTCAGACCTATATGTTTTGGATACTGGTGAAGTGCGGCTGGTCACCCGTTGGGGCTCAAGCACTGCTTAGACCTGGAGTTTTCTGGGGTATTTATTCCAGTTTCATTTCAGGAGCTGGGTTTTGGGGTTTTATTCAAGACTATTCATTGTTCCAAAGATAGAAAATCTTTTTGAATTTTCATATAAGTGTACCATCTTTTAGAATGGTGTTTATATGGTTTATTCTGCCTTTTTTGTCAGTGATGGCATTATTTGTTTACAATAGATACAATAGATGCATATCTTCATTTTCTGTTTTCATTCAGATTATTTTTATTTTCTGAGATTCTCTTTTTTTGACAAGCATTACCAATTTGTTGCTTTTCCTTCTGGTCTAGCGACAGCTCTAAGAATCTTTTCAAGGTTCTCAGTGTTCCTTATTTGGACGGTATCGTGGTACTGGCTTAGTCTTTTCGTTCTGCGGAATCTCATACGATTCAACTTTGTTATTTCTTCAAGACATGGTTAGAGGATCTTTTTATCAAAAGCTCCTTGATTCCTCACACAAGGGTCACCTATTTTAGGTTTCCAGATAGATTGTGTCAATGTTTTTGTCTCTAACAGACAAGTGACAAGTTTATTGGGTTCCGTTTGTCGGAACCTTCAGTCTCTATTATTTCCTTCAAGTTGCTATATATGCATGGAAGTTTTAGGTTTCATGGCTGCAGCATTGGATTCGATTCCCTTTGCTCATTTCATAGGAAACTTTTTCAGTTTTTTATGCTGAATAATGGTGCAGGGATTCTAGGATATCACTTTTTATATCTTTGAATCCTAATGTTTAACTATCTTTGATTCGGTGGTTAAGATCACCATCATTTAGTTCTACAGGTCTCTTCGGTTCTTTCAACCTGGACCATGATCTCTACAGATTCAAGTCTTTTAGGTTGGGAGGCTGTCTGAGGATCTCTGTCAGCACAAGGGGTTTGGAAATCTCAGGAGGCGAGATTACCATTTGATATTTTGGTACTCTGTGCATTCTCAGAGTTCTTCAGTTGGTTTCTTTTTGAAGAAGAGACGTTTATTGTTTTTTCAGACAGACAATGTCACAACTGTGGCGTATGTCAATCATCAGGGTGGGACTATCAGTCCTTAGGCTGTGACAGAAGTATCTCGGATATTTGCTTGGGCTAAATCCAGCTCCTATCTAATTTCTGTGGTCTTTTTCCCAGGTATAGACAATTGGGAAGCGGATTATCTCTGTTAATCAAGCTTTACATCCGGGAGAATGGTCTCTTTACCCAGATATGTTTTTCAATTTTTCAGATGTGAGGGCTTCCAGAAATAGATCTGATGGCATCTCATCTAAACAAGGAACTTCCCAGGGGCCTATTCAGGTCCGGGGATCCTCAGGCGGAAGTAGTGTATGCATTGACACTTCCTTGGAATTGTCAATCTGCCTATATTTTTTCATCTCTGGTTCTTCTTTTAAGAGTGATTTTCAAAATCATCAGAGAGCAATCTTTGGTGTGGCTGGTGGCTCCAGCATGGCCACACAGGTTTTGGTATATGGTTCTTGTTCGGATGTCCAGTTGCCGATCTTGGTTACTTCCATTAAGGCCAGACCTTACATCTTAACATTCGTTTTTTTCATCAGGAATTCAAATTATTAATTTGATGGTATGAAAATGTAACGCTTAGTACTTAGTCATAGAAGTTTCTCTGACTCAGTGATTAATACTATGTTGCAGGCTCATAAATCTGTGTCTAGAAGGATTTATTATCAAGTTTGGAAGATTTAAATCTCATGATGTTCTTCTTATGAATTCTCTTGGCATTCTTTTAGAATTCCTAGGTTTTTATAGTTTCTTCATAAAGTTTTGTCTGCATGTTCCTTGAAAGGACAAATCTCTTCTTTTCCTGTGCTGTTTCACAGTAAGAATTGCTTAATCTTTCTGATATTCATTGTTTTGTTCAGGCTTTGGTTCATATCAAGCCTGCCATTAAGCCAATTTCTCCTCCTTGGAGTCTTAATTTGGTTCTGAAGGCTTTACAGGCTCTTCTGTTTGAGCATATGCTTTCTTTGGACATTAATTACTTTCATGGAAAGTATTGTTCTTTTTAGACATCTCTTCAGCTAGAACAGTTTTTGAATTATCTGTTCTTTCTTGTGAATCTCCTTTTTCTGATTTTTCATCAGGATAAGGTGTTTTTTGCTGTCCTCATTTACATTTTTACCTAAAGTTGTGAATTCTAACAACATTAGTAGAGGAATTATTGTCCCTTCCTTGTGTCCTAATCCTAAGAATTCTTTGGTAAGATTCTTACATTCTTTGGATGTGGTAAGAGTTTTGAAATATGTTGAAGCTACTCAGATTTCAGACAGACTTCTAGTCTATTTGTTATCTTTTCTGGGTTTAGGAAAGGTCAGAAGGCTTCTGCCATTTCTTTGGCATCTTGGTTAAAGCTTTTGATTCATCATGCTTATTTGGAGTCGGGTTAATCCCCGCCTCAGAGGATTACGGCTCATTCTACTAGGTCAGTTTCTACTTCCTGGACTTTTAAGAATGAAGCTTCTGTTGATCAGATTTGCAAAGCAATGACTTGGTCTTCTTTGCATACTTTTACTAAATTCTACCATTTTGATGTTTTCTCTTCTTCAGAAGCAGGTTTTGGTAGAATAGTACTTCAGGCAGCTGTTTCATAGTAACATAGTAACATAGTAGATAAGGTTGAAAAAAGACTGAAGTCCATCGAGTTCAACCTATACAAATCTAAAATACTTACAAAAAGCTCCAGTTAAGCTTAAATAACCCCATTAAAATGTGACCCATTTAATACTAGCAATCATATCCATGAATTTTGTTTATATACAGAAATTTATCCAGACTATTTTTAAATGTATCTATGGTATTGGCATTCACTGCCTCCTTTGGTAATGAGTTCCACAATTTTATTGCTCTTACAGTGAAAAAACGTTTCCGTTGCAGGAGATTAAATCTCCTTTCCTCCAACCTTAAATTATGACCTCTTGTCAGAACCAATTTTCTTGGAATAAAAAGAGCTTCTGCCATCTCTGTATATGGGCCTTGAATATATTTATATAAAGTAATCATGTCACCTCTCAAGCGCCTTTTTTCTAAAGAGAACAGACCCAGTTTGGCTAGCCTCTCCTCATAGGTTAATTTCTCCAATCCCCTTATTTGCTTTGTGGCCCTTCTCTGAACTTTTTCTAGTTCTGCAATATCTTTTTTAGCAATCGGTCCCCAGAACTGCACTCCAAACTCAAGGTGAGGTCTTACCAGGGCTTTATATAATGACAGAATTATGCTTTCCTCCCTTGAATCAATGCCTCTTTTAATACATGCTAGTATCTTATTAGCCTTTGAAGCCGCTGCCCTGCATTGTGCACTCATCTTTAGCTTGTTATCTATTACTACTCCCAAATCCCTTTCCTCCTGTGTTTGGCTAAGTCTTGTCCCATTAAAAAAATACATAGCCTGCTTATTTTTACTTCCAAAATGTAGAACCTTACATTTTTCCGTATTAAATCTCATTTTCCATTCACTTGCCCATAGTTCTAATTTTAGCAAATCCCTTTGCAAAGAGAGTTCATCCTGCTCTGACCTAATGACCTTACTTAACTTAGTATCATCTGCAAAAATAGAGATGTCGCTATTTAATCCTTGCTCCAAGTCATTTATAAAAATATTAAAAAGAACAGGGCCCAGTACTGATCCCTGGGGGACGCCACTGATTACCTTTGTCCAATCTGAGTATGATCCATTTACTGCTACTCGTTGCTCCCTATCTTTTAGCCAGTTATTTATCCATGAGCTAACATTTTCAGCTATTCCCAGTCCCTTAATTTTGTGCATTAATCTCTCATGTGGCACTGTATCAAATGCCTTTGCAAAATCTAAGTATATCACATCAACTGATTCCCCTTTATCTATATTTTTACTTACTTCCTCGTAGAATCTAATTAGATTAGTTTGACATGATCTATTTCTCCTAAAGCCATGCTGATTAGAACTCATAATCTTGTTTACACGAATATGCTCATCAATATAATCCTTTATAATCCCTTCAAATATCTTCCCCACTATTGATGTCAGACTAACTGGTCTATAGCTTCCTGGATCATCCCTGCTTCCCTTTTTGAAGAGTGGCACCACATCAGCTTTACGCCAATCCTGGGGTACCATGCCTGAGGATAATGAGTCTTGAAAAATTAAGAGTAAAGGTTTGTCTATAACAGTGCTAAGTTCACTTAACACCCTTGGGTGTATTCCATCTGGGCCTGGAGTTTTATTTACCTTAATATTTTTTAGTTTTTTCCTGATATCCTCTAAACAAAACCCAGTTAGTGGTATGGACTGGCATGTTCTATTCTGTTCCAAAATATCATTCAATGGTTCCTCTCTTGTGTATACTGAAGAAAAAAACTGGTTTAATACCTCAGCCTTCTCCCTGTCATTATTTATCATGCTACCCTCCACACATTTTAATGTATCTATATTATCCTTCTTAGATTTTTTGCTATTTATGTACTTAAAGAACCTTTTAGGGTTAGACTTAGAATCCTTGGCAATTAATTTTTCATTTTCAATTTTGGCTAATTTGATTGCTTTTTTGCATGCTTTGTTACATTCCTTATAAATATTGTATGCTGAGTCTGTACTATTTTCTTTTAATAATTTAAATGCCCTACGTTTTTTCCTAATTTCTTTTAACACATTTTTATTTAGCCATAACGGCTTATTTTTTTTATTTTTTATAACCATATGGTATGTATTGATATGTATATTTATTTAACAAATTTTTAAATATTATCCATTTATCCTCTGTATTTTTATTAGAAAATACATTGTCCCAATTTATATTATTTAATGATTTCCTTAAATCGTTGAATTTTGCTTTCTTGAAATTAAAAGTCTTAGTTAAGCCTTTAAAACACTGCATATGAAAAGAGATTTCAAATGTGACCATGTTATGATCACTGTTACCCAAATGTTCTTTAACTTCTATGTTTGATATTATATCTGTATTGTTTGATAGCACTAAATCCAATATAGCTTTACTCCTAGTTGGCTCCTCTATTAATTGTGACAAGAAGTTATCCCTGAGAACATTTAAAAATCTATCCCCCTTAGCTGAATTACTAGTTTCATTGGCCCAGTTTATATCAGGGTAGTTAAAATCTCCCATAATTACAGCACTGTAAGCAGTTTGATTCTTCTGCTTATAATTTCAGTTTTTTTCATTATAAAAATTGAAACTTTTGATTTGGGTAGTGGATTAATTTTTCAGCGGAATTGGCTGTCTTTATTTTATCCCTCCCTCTCTAGTGACTGTTGCATGGAAGTTCCACATCTTGGGTATCTGCTATCCCATACGTCACTAGCTCATGGACTCTTGCTAATTACATGAAAGAAAACATAATTTATGTAAGAACTTACCTGATAAATTCATTTCTTTCGCTCCTTTCTTATCACCCCACTTCTTGGCTATTCGTTAAACTGAATTGTGGGTGTGGTGAGGGGTGTATTAATAGGAATTTTAAGGTTTGGGAAACTTTGCTCTCAGCAGGCGGACAGACATCGCCGGAAATCAACCCGATCTAGTACGATCGGATTGAGTGACACCCCCTGCTGGCCGCGAGTCAGCAGGGGGCGGCGTTGCACCAGCAGCTCTTTGCCGTATTCAGCAAAGTCTGGCGGACCTGATCCGCACTGTCAGATCAGGTCCACCAGACTTTGATAACTAGAGGCCTATGTGTAATGTTCGGTTATATTTATACAATTTAGGTACGACCATGCATTTTTATATTCTGTGCTTTGATGGCCCCCGGGACCTCCCCTGATTACGGAGGCAATCTCCTGAGGCGGCAGGCAGTTTTGGTGCGCTTCAGGACACTTTTTGTGTGTTACGTAGCGAAGGTGATTCTGTGCATGCACAGCTTCTCTCTGCGTCTCTAGTCAGACCCGTCAGCCGTCTAACTTCTGAGTTCCGGAGTGAGAACCGGATCGTTTCTGTTGGGCTCCTAAATTTGGTCAACAGGTCAGGTAGCATAGAGCTGAGGTGTAGTGGGTGCCTGGGGGTATATTAAAATATTTGCAACCTCTTAGTTTTATCATTAATATTTTGAAGAAAATATAATTTAAAGGGACAGTAGTGTTTTTTTGGCAAAGTGAAATAATTTTTTATTTTTTTCCATTTCATTGTTCCTTTTGGGTCTAAAGATGGATCAAGAGGCCTTGCAGAATGTGACATTAGTCTGTGTTTTGACTCCCAGGTGGAACCTCCAGTACCTTTTTTGTTACAGGGATATACTTTTTGATCCTCCGCCATTATTAGCTAAGGCGGATGCTGTTCAGGTGTTTCATGTTCCATATATGCTGCAGCTTTATCCTCAAGCATCCCAACTTTTTTTGTCTACTTATGCAGTGCCCTGTGTTTCCTCTCATGCTCCGGTTGGAGTTACTTTGCAAGACATTGCTACTCAAATATCCTCTGCGGTATCTGAGGCGCTGTCTGCTTTTCCCATGCTGCAGGGAAAGCGCAAAAGGAAATTTGAAGAATCAGTGAGTAAGGTTTCTGATCCAGTTGTGGCTACTCAGGGTGCTTCCTCTCAGAAGTCTGTGAAGATACTTTGGTAGCGTCTGAGGGTGAAATCTCTGACTCAGACAGTATAATTCCTCCTTCTGATGCTGAAGTTGTATCTTTCAGATTTAAGCTGGAACACCTCCGGCTGTTACTTAAGGAGGTTTCGGCTACGTTGGACACCTCCGATATGACTGTAGTAGTCAATCCTAAGAAGTCTAGTAAATTGAACAAGTACTTTGATGTTACCTACGGTGGAGCTATTCCCTGTTCCAGACCATTCTATAGAGATTATTACACGGGAGTGGGAGAGACCGGGAATTCCCTTTTCTCCATTTCCAATTTTCAAAAAAATGTTTCCAATAGCTGACTCTATTTAGGAGTCTTGGCAAACGGTTCCCATTATGAAAGAAAATATAATTTTTGTTTGCCTGATAAATTAATTTCATGGTGGTGAGTCCATGACACCCCACGCATTTATTTATTTTTTATTGTATTTTTTTTTTGCCGGCAGTTCAATTATGCACTTTTTTCCCTGCATCATTTTTATTTTTATTTTTTTGCTCTTATCCTTTCCTATCTTTTTTTTTTTTTCTTTGTTTCCAGTAAGGTGGGATGGGTTTTGGGAATCTTTGCCACCTCCTGGTGGTCATGAGTGGAATTCCCAGGAGTAATGGCTCTTGGTCTCACTCACTATTATGAAGGAAATAAATGTATCAGGTAAGCAGGTTTTTTTTTTTTATGAATCAAACCATACAGCACATTCAAACCATTTATCTTGCCTTTCAGTGTGCCAAGTGTTTCATGTTAACCAATTGCCATTACTTGTGTAGTGTGATCAACTTAAAGGGACATGAAACCCCCCAAAAAATGTCATGATTCAGATAGAGCATACCATTTAAAATTTTAAACTTTCCAATTTACGCCTATTTAATTTGCTTGCTTTTCTTGTTATCCTTTGTTGAAAGGTTTATCTAGGTAAGCTCAGGAGCAGTAAAGAATCTAGGTTCTAGCTGCTGATTGGTTGCTGCATACATATACCGATTGTCATTGACTCCCCCATGTGTTCAGTTAGAAACCAGTAGTGCATTGCTGCTCCTTCAACAAATAATACCAAGATATTGAAGCAAATTTGATAATAGACGTAAACTGGAAAGTTGTTTAAAATTGTATGTTCTACCTAAATCATGAAATATATTTTTTGGGTTTCATGTCTCTTTAATTTGTTTTAACAAAAGAATATATAGAGTTACGAAAGTCTTTATGTGAGAAAAGGAATCCAATATCTCTCAGTGGAGCAGGCAGCACTCTTGTAAATATGCAATTAGACAGGAACCTGTATAAACAGAGAGAAAGAGAGGCGCCTCATGGGACAGTATCGTGCCAGCGGAGAAAATCACAAAACAGTGTGGCAGCACGTAAATAGAGGTACTCACAAGAGTGGCGGCATATACGAATGCCTAACAGAGCAGGACGGGACTTTTTGTCGCCCGACAGACAAACACTCCAATACTTGGGCATGACATCACAGAGCCAATTGGCGGCTGCCTGCAGTCAGCGTCAGTAGTGGGAGCTGTTCCGGAAGTAGCCAGTCACCGAACTCAACAAAGGAAATGACTGGTCAGCGGACCAATCAAAGGCAGCAAACGTAGAGCAAGTGCAATATAAAAACTTGTGTTTTATTGAGTTATAATATTAAAACAAAGGCATACAGCAACACGTTTCTCGACCTACGGGTCGTTTCATCAGGTCTGCTGACCCGTCATTTCCTCTGTTGAGTTCGGTGACTGGCTACTCCCGGAACAGCTCCCACTACTGGGGACTAAGTAGTCTAGTCAGCCTTTCAGTAAGAGCATTGACGAAAATTAGGGTCTGGAGATGCGAGAGTCTTTCTGCGAAACCATCCAGACTCGTATTAACAGCTCTTAAAAGGTTAACATGTTTGATAGCACTGAGCCTTCCACCACTGAGGGGTCCCCATCTCGTAAGGTGCGCACCCTCCTTGCATCTCCTAATACACATGCAGTTTCCCATAGCACTTCTGATCCTCCATCTGGAGGAGGCCTTTTACCTCCAGACTTTACTGCGCAGTTACAAATGGCGGTGTCTGTGGCCATTAGTGCTTTACCTCGCCCTGCTCAGCGCAAGCGAAAGGTAAAATATTGCTATCCTTCCCAGGGGTCATCATCTAGTTTGTTGGCTAAAGCTGATGGACGGTTATCTGTTGATGAAGTTCTTTCTAATACTTCAGAGTGTGAACTTTCTGGTTCTAAATCGGCTGTCTCTAAGCCTCCGATTGCGGTGGAACCAGATTTTAGATTTAAGATGGAGCACTTGCACTTTCTTTTAAAGGAAGTTCTGGCTACCTTTTAGAGGTTCCAGAGGCCAAACTGCCTGAAGAACCTTTCCTAAACTGGATAGAGTTTACAAAGACAGGGTTGTTCCTCAAACTTTCCCTGTTCCTGTAAAGATGGCAAACATTATTAAGAACGAATGGGAGAAGATTGGTTCTTCCTTCACCCATTCGTCTGCCTTTAAGAAACTGTTCCTGGTCCCGGACTCTCAATTGGAGTTGTGGGGTTCCGTCCCTAAGGTGGATGGCGCTGTCTCCACGCTTGCAAAACGCACTACTATCCCACTGCAGGATAGTTCGTCGTTCAAAGAGCCCATGGATAAACAGATGGAAACTCTGTTAAGGAAGATGTTTCAACATTCGGAATATTTATTTCAACCAACGGCGGCAGTTGCCATTGTTGTGGGAGACTCTACCTACTGGTGTGACTCCTTATCGGAATTGATCAAGGTGGATGGTCCCCTCGATATTATTCTTAATAGAATTACGGCTTTAAGGGTCACTAATTCTTTTATTTGTGATGCAAATGTATTTGTTTTAAATGCTAAAGCTGCTGGGTTTTCTGTTCAGGCCCACCGGGCTCTGTGGCTGAAGTCCTGGTCTGCGGACTTGATTTCCAAGTCCAGACTCCTTTCCTTTCCATTCAAGGGTAAGATTTTGTTTGGTCCAGGCCTGGACTCCATTTTTTCCATGGTTATAGGGGGGAAGGGTGCCGTCCTACCACAAGATAAAAAGAACAGATCTAAGGGACAATCTAATAATTTTCGTTCCTTTCGTTCTGATAAATCCCAGCGCCAGCAATCCTCCGCTAAGAGCAACCTAAGACTAGGACGGACAATCCTGGAATAAGTCCAAGCAGAGCAAGAAGCCCGCTGAGACTAAATCAGCATGAAGGGGACACCCCCGGTCCATCTATGGATCAGGTAGGGGGCAGACTTTAGCTCTTCTCTGAAGCTTGGTTGAGGGATGTGCAGGATCCTTGGGTCCTGGAGGTCATTGCTCAGGGTTACCTAATTGGGTTCAAGTCTCTTCCACCCAGGGGCAGATTCCTTCTCTCAAATCTCTCATCAAAACCAGAGAAGAGGGATGCCTTTCTGGGGTGCGTTCGGGATCTGTCCTCCTTAGGAGTCATTGTCCCGGTTCCCATAGTGGAACGAGGCTTGGGATACTAAAACTTTTTCATGGTCCCAAAGAAGGAGGGAACTTTCCGCCCGATTCTGGACCTAAAGTGCTTAAACAAGTTTCTGAACGTCCCATCGTTCAAGATGGAGACAATAAGGTCTATCTTTCCCTTAGTCCAGAAGGGACAGTTCATGACCACTATAGATCTGAAGGATGCTTACCTTCATGTCCCAATCCACAGGGAACACTTTCAGTTTCTAAGGTTTCCCTTCCTGGACCAGCACTTCCAGTTTATTGCTCTTCCGTTTGGCCTAGCTACTGCTCCAAGAATTTTCACAAAGGTTCTGGGGGCTCTCTTAGCTGTGGCCAGAACCCATGTCATTGCAGTTGCACCTTACTTGGATGATATTCTGGTACAAGCACCATCCTTTCGTCTAGCGGAAGAACATTCGGAATCTCTTCTATCCCATGGATGGAAGATAAACTTAACAGTTCTTATTCCAAGCACCAGGGTAGAATTCCTGGGCACTATAATAGATTCACTAATTATGAGGATATTTCTTTCAGACCAAAAACGCTGCAAGCTGGCTTTGACATTTCTTGCCCTCCGGACCTCCTCAATGCCCTTTGTTGCGCAGTGTATGGAGGTGATTGGTCTCATGGTGTTCAGCATGGACATAATTCCCTTTGCCAGGTTCCTTCTCAGACCGTTACAGCTGTGCATGCTGAGACAGTGGAACGGCAATCATTTGGATCTGTCTCAACAGTTCTCTCTGGACAACCAGTGAAGAGAATCACTCTCTTAGTGGCTCTGTCCAGATCACCTGTCCCGAGGGACATCCTTTTTAAGACCATCCTGGGAGATTGTGACTATAGATGCGAGTCTTTCAGGATGGGGAGCAGTTTGGGGAGTCAAGAAGGCTCGGGGGCCTTTGGTCTCGGGAGGAGAGCTCTCTTCCAATCAACATTCTGGAACTTCAAGCAATCTTCAATGCTCTGAAGGCTTGGCCCTGTCTTGGTTTGTCACAGTTTATCAGATTCCAATCAGACAATATCACCTTGGTGGCTTACATCAACTACCAGAGAGGAACAAGGAGCTCCCTAGTAATGAGGGAGGTATCTCTGATTCTGGAGTGGGCAGAGGCCCACAACTTTGCGCTGTCAGCGATCCACATTCCGGGTATGGACAACTGGGAAGCTGATTTTCTCAGTAGACAATCATTTCATCTGGGGGAATGGTCTTTCCATCCCGAGGTGTTTGCGGAGATATGCAACAGGTGTGGGACTCTGGAGATAGATCTCATGGCGTCCCGTCTCAATACCAAGCTACCCAGGTACAGGTCGAGATCCAGGGATCCTCAGGCGGATCTAATAGATGCTTTAGTGGTGCCTTGGATCAACAAAATAGAATTAGAAACTCCTTAATACTAAAATACCAGCACACATCAAACACGAACTGCACTCTGAAAGCAATTCATAGGAGAACACAAATATAATACAAAAAGATGTGGCGCTCCTAGTATCGTTAAATAACGATTGTTTTTCGGATTACCACTCATTGAACGTTTTTCTCCTAGTATCGTTAAATAACGATTGTTTTTCGGATTACCACTCATTGAACGTTTTTCTCCTAGTATCGTTAAATAACGATTGTTTTTCGGATCAAACTGTATTCACAGTATTTTAGCATCCTACCTAATTTATTAGATCAATTTTAGAGCTTATTAATTAAGTACTTTTATTGAATATCATACAAACCACCGGTGGTATACATACTTTTATTTTTTGTTTAGTATAAAAGGTGTTATTTATTAAATGTTTTATATATATATTCATACTGTGTCTCATTAAATATTATTGTATATATTAAATTTATTTGTATTTTATGACTTTTATTGCAGTGCTTTTAAGATATATATACTCCTTTTTAGCATTGTTTGATTTAATTAAATACCTAGCTTTCTAGCGCCACATCTTTTTTGTATTATATAGTGGTGCCTTGGATGTTTAGTCTAATATACCTTTTTCCGCCATTACCTCTCCTAGATCTAGTGGGGATGTTGTCATCTCCTTCATGGAAGTTACCTTGTCGCAGGGATCTGCTGGAACCAAGGTCCTTTTGTTAATCAAAATCTAGATTCTCTGACTGCGTGGAGATTGAACGCAAATTCCTAGCCAAGAGAGGTTTCTCTGTGAGAGTTATTGATACTCTCATTCAAGCTCGTAAGCCGGTTAATCAGTTGCATCTATCAGAAGGTGTGGAGGACCTACTTATTCTGGTATGGTCGTTTCAGATCGCAACATCAATCAGGAGATTGTGGTTCCTTCCTTGTGTCCTAATCCTTCTTCTTTGAAGGAACGGTTACTTCATAATTTGGATGTGGTTCGGGCCTTGAAGTTCTACCTTCGGGCTATGAAGGAGTTTAGACAGACTTCTTCTTTGTTTGTTTTCTATTCTGGGAAGCGTAGGGGGAAGAAGGCCTTATCCACTTCCTTATAATTTTGGTTAAGGAGCATTATTCGCTTAGCTTATGAGACAGAGGGACATAGGCCTCCTCAGAGGATTAAGGCTCTTTCAACTAGAGCAGTGGCTTCCTCTTGGGCCTTCAAGAATGAGGTCTCTATTGATCAGATTTGTAGGGCGGCTACCTGGTCCTCCTTACATACCTTTTTCTAAATTTTACAAGTTTGACGTTTTTGCTTCAGCTTAGAGAGGTTTTGCAGGCTGTGGTGCCCTCAGAATAGGGTCAGTCTCCTTTTTTGCCCTCCCGTTCATTCAATGTTCTCTGGAGCTTGGGTATACATTTCCCACAAGTATGGAATGAAGTTGTGGACTTTCCTCATATTAAGAAGGAAAACATGAATTATTAGTTGATGACTTTTTTTATACATGATAATTTTGAAGTAATATGTCCCTTTATCGATATTTTGTACTTAGTTCACATTAACAAATCATTTTTAAACTACAACTAATACATACATTAGTATTTTCATTTATGACTGCAATGAAGTAGTTGGATGTGTAAAAAACAAAACAAATTATGCTTACCAGATAATTTCCTTTCCTTCTGTATGAGGAGAGTCCACGGCCCCATCTGTATTCTCTGAAGGGCGGACCTAAATTTTGTTTTGTTCTTCTGGCACCATTTATACCCTGGTATTTATCGTACTGTTCCTTGTTCCCTAGGCAGAATGACTGGGATATGAGGGACGGGGGGGACGGGGGGGGGATTTTAAGCCTTTGGCTTGGGGTGTCTTTGCCTCCTCCTTGTGGCCAGGTTCTGTATTCCCGTGGACATCATTCCATTTGCTCGGTTCCATCTCAGACCTCTGCAGTTATGCTTGCTCAGGTAGTGGAACAGGGATTATGCGTATCTATCTCCAAAGATTGTTCTAGATCATATGTCCAGAGATTCTCTTCCATGGTGGTTGTCTCAGGATCTTCTCTCTCAGGGAACTTGCTTTCGCAGAACTGCCTGGGTGATTGTAACCACGGATGCCAATTTGCTGGGCTGGGGTGCTGTCTGGGGTTCATTAAGGGCTCAGGGTCTATGGACTCTGGAGGAGTCGGTTCTTCCAATAAATGTTTTGGAACTGAGTGCAATTTTCAATGCTCTTCTAGCCTGGCCTCAGCTAGCTTCAACCCAGTTTATCAGGTTTCAGTTGGACAACATAACATCAGTGGCTTATATCAATCATCAGGGAGGAACTCTGAGTTCCTTGGCCATGAGAGAGATAGCCAAGATTATTCCGTGGGCGGAGATTCACAACTGTTGTCTATCTGCTATCCACATTCCAGGGGTGGACAATTGGGAAGCAGATTTTCTGAGCGGACAGACTTTTTATCCAAGGGAGTGGGAACTTCATCCAGAGGTATTTTCAAGCTTGATTCTCAGTTGGGGGCAGCTGGAGTAGGATTTCATGGCATCTCATCAGAATGCCAAGCTCCTGAGGTATGGGTCAAGGTCAAAGGATCCTCAGGCTGTTCTGATAAATGCTCTTGTAGTTCCTTGGACTTTCAGTCTGGCATATGTGTTCCCTCTGTTTGCTCTTCTTCCTCGGGTCATTGCTCGAGTCAAACAAAAGAGGGCATTGGTGATTCTCATTGCTCTGGTGTGGCCTCGCAGAATCTGGTTTGCAGATCTGGTAGAGATGTCTTCCCTTCCACCTTGGCATCCTCCATTAAGGAAGGACCTGCTTCTGCAGGGCCCCTTCCTTCATCCAAATCTCGTTTCTCTGAAGCGAACTGCTCTGAGATTGAATGCTTGATTCTTTCTAAGCGTGGTTTTTCTGAGTCAGTCATTGATTCGGGCTCGTAAGCCTGTGACTAGGAAGATTTATTATAAGATTTGGCGTAAATATCTGTATATGTAAAGATTAATATATATATTATTATATATTTGGCTAATCAATACCAAATGATTCATTCATACATAAAACATGAAATGCTTTGACTTGAAACCCATATTCAATCCTTCCCCATTCAGTAAGCAAAGTTAAAATGCATCCAAGTGAGGACAATAAAACATTTGGTCTACTTAACTTAAACAATCACTTAAAAAGGAATGTTGTAAAAGTGATTTTGAGAAAGAGCAGAGTTTTATAGCTTAAATTAAAAGATAACATTTAAACCATTTCAAAGGCAAAAACTTCAATAAGAGATGGTCAATCTATATAGCTATATATTCCAGGTTTTAGATCAGACATAAGATACACTTCTCCTAATTAAGATAGCATTTAAATTGTTTCAAAAGGAATGGCCATGTTTATTTTGTGTATTATAAATCTTGAATCAAACGTGATGATTCCCTTTCCTGATAAACAGGACATAGGAGAACTAGATTATAAAATAGATAACCCCATGCAGGGATATATATTGACACTATGTCAGAGAAATAGCTGGATATCTTTTGCGACTCAATTATCTTTTCAAACAAAGATAAGCATAGTACCTAAGTTACAGGAACACTTTGGTTGGTACAGTCAATGGTCTGTACTTTGGGGGAGGATATGCTCAAGAGTCTTTTGAAATCCTTCACAAAATTTTTCTAATCTGAAAAGAAACATATGCTAACAGACACATATTAAAGAAAAAAGTATTTTGGGTTTAGATGGAGCTAAACAAGCTGTGGGTTTATAAAAATCACTCTTATACCATATGTTAGGTCCCAACATCAATATAATCTATCAACTTTCAGATAAATTAATATTGTTTCTAAGTCTCTGGACAAAGTTCTACAACCAATGCAAAATGGTTATAATAAATATTTTATTACTTCTTGGAAAAAGCCCCATCCTGAGGGGTGAAATGCGTAGGTGACTGTATACACTTCTAAAACTCTGAGAACAGAAAAATTCTGTGAAGACGGATTAAGAAGTCGGGTCTCTGCGTACTCAGTACTAAAGAGCAGAGTTAGTGACTCCTGTAAAGGCTGAAACTAGCGAATATCGGAACAAAGTCTTGCGCAAGTGAAGGTGGCTGCAAAGAGGACCTGGTGACGAAAGATGCGCAGTGCACAGCGTGTCAGAGCCGGAGATGCACAGCCAGACGGGACAGCCAGTAGCAGGTGAGAGCGTAAATGAGTGAGAGCTCGTAACTCCCTGCAGAAACATACAGAGAGGTAAGAGACCAGCTCTGGTTTCGGAAAGAGTTCACAGAACTTTAGTTGCTTATTTCTCTCAACTACGAGGAGTATTGGATATAGTCACTGAATTATAAACATTTGGAGAACTTTTGTTTTCAAAAGTGACTGCTATTTGATATTCTCTATAAGAGTTAATACCTGGTACCAAGGCAATAGTGACTGTAATGGTGTAGTCCTATAGGACAGTGATTTGCAACCTTTTTTTTGCCGTGGCACACTTTTTTACATTAAAAAAATCCTGTGGCACACCACCATCCCAAAATTTTACAAAATCACACATTGTAGCCTAATACAGGATATATATACAGTGTGTGTATATATATATATATATATATATATATATATATATATATATATATATATATATACACACATTGTACTGTGCTGTCATGCCTCCTACAAACTATACATGACATATTGACATTCATTCACAAACAATCATAATCATTGTCTGTGAATGAATGTCAATGTCATGGTTGTAAATGATGCCTGATGAGCCTGTCACATACCTCCCAATATTTCAAAATTTGAAAGAGGGACACCCCCGCACTGTTGTCAGTCTGCCGCGGCACACCTGAGGATCTCTCACGGCGCACTAGTTGAAAAACACTGCTATAGGACATAGAAGTGGATATTGTATATCCTGGAGATAGAACATCAAGGACTTTTGTCAAGTGCTGTTAGCACTGTGCTTGAATCCTATTACTATTGATATCAGCTGATATTGCCATAATTGTAATTACCTGCAGACTACTGTTAGGAACCATTCTCATTGCTGAAAAATATATATCGATGCTAATCTGTGACAGGAATATATTGCTAATTCTTTTTTATGAGGATCATTAAGAGAATTTTAGTGTGAAGGCTTAGTATAGAAGTTCTAGTTCAGTTTTCAAGTACTACCACATAGAATTTTGTGAATAAGGATTTCATTTTTTATTGTTTTTATATTGATCTCTATGACTTTAGATACTAAGTGTTAGAGAAAAATATTCAAATATTTTAGTATGTATGAGTGGTGAATAAAATTTGGGCCAAAACGAGTGTATTCTTATTCCTATTTTTACAAGGATTTTTATGAAATTATATTACATTTGGAGTGTTTTAAATAATAAAATATTTATTATAACCATTTTGCATTGGTTGTAGCTCTTTGTCCAGAGACTTACAAACAATATTAATTTATCTGAAAGTTGATAGATTTTATTGAAGTTGGGACCTAACATATGGTATGAGTGATTTTTATAAACCCACAGCTTGTTTAGCGCCATCTAAACCTAAAATACTTTTTTCTTTGATATATGACTACCTAGGAAGGAGGTAGTGTTATTAGATTGGCTAGTTGGGAAAGTCGAGCGCATCACATCACAGCAATTTTGTAAAAACAGACACATATTAGACATAAAAAGAAAAGAAGGCACCACAATAGTGCAACATCAGTGGTGTATACACAATCCCCCCACTCCAAATAGTTATACTTACAATAACTAAAGAACTTGATAAGTGCCACAACGACAATCTGAGCTCTTATAGTCGCTCAACAGACTACTCCTCAGTTTTCCTAGATGCCTCTGTATAGTGTTGATGTGTTTATACACAAACCAGTGCACATGGAAACAAGAGGGTTCTTATAGATTCAGACCAAACCAAATGCTGTATTCGCTGTTTCAAAGTGGTTTCCCCAAGCTTCAGCTAGATCTGGCTATAAGGCAATATGTTCAAATGATATCCGTGGAAAGTTGTTTCTTTTATGTAATTAGCAAGAGTCCATGAGCTAGTGACTTATGGGATATACATTCCTACCAGGAGGGGCAAAGTTTACCAAACCTTAAAATGCCTATAAATACACCCCTCACTACACCCACAATTCAGTTTTACAAACTTTGCCTCCCATGGAGGTGGTGAAGTAAGTTTGTGCTAGATTCTACGTTGATATGCGCTTCGCAGCAGGTTGAAGCCCGGTTTTCCTCTCAGAGTGCAGTGAATGTCAGAGGGATGTGAAGAGAGTATTGCCTATTTGAATACAATGGTCTTCCTCTAGGGGATCTATTTCATAGGTTCTCTGTTATCGGTCATAGAGATTTCTTCTCCTACCTCCCTTTTCAGATCGACGATATACTCTTATATACCATTACCTCTACTGATTCTTGTTTCAGTACTGGTTTGGCTATCTACTATATGTAGATGAGTGTCTTAGGGTAAGTTAGTCTTATTTTTATTTATGACACTCAAAGCTATGGTGGGCACTTTATATGTAAAGTTCTAAATATATGTGTTTAAACTTATATTTGCCATGATTCAGGATATTCAGTATTCCTTCATTCAGACTGTCAGTTTCATTTTTTTGGGAAAGTGCATATGAATTAAATATTTTTCTTACCTAAAATTTTCAATTTACTTTTTTCCTTTAAATTGCAGGCATTTAGGCTCGCGGGTGCAAAAAATGCTAGAATTTATTGCGTCATTTTTGGCGCGAGACTTTTTTGGCGCGAGATTGACGTTTGACGTCAATTACGTCATTTCCAGTGTCGTAGTTGACGCCGGAAATTTTCACGTAGTTGCGTCATTTTTGGCTCTCGTGTTTGTTGCAGAGGTTTTTGGCGCCAAAAAATATGTGGGCGTCATTCTTGGCGCCAGATTTATAACATTTAAGTCTCATTTTTTAGTTGCTTCTGGTTTCTAGAGGCCTGTTCTGTTTGCATTTTTTCCCATTCCTGAAACTGTCATTTAAGGAATTTGATAATTTTGCTTTATATGTTGTTTTTTTCTATTACATATTGCAACATATTTCAAAAAAACTGTTCCTGTATCAGAAAATGCTGAGGGATTCCTGATGACTGATATCAGTCCTACCAAAGCTAAGTTCATTTATTTTAATGTTATGAATGTTTATCTTTAGCTATGGTTTGTAATAAGTTATCATGATATCATGAACTTTTACATGCAGAGTCCATTAGTATTTATGCATTATTTATTGCTATTCTTTTTACATCTAATGTATAAGATATACTTAGGAATTTTTAAGAATATTTTTCTGATTCTATTCTAAATGCTTTGTCTGACATCCCACCTTCTAAAAAAATTTTTAGGTCTTTTTTAAACTTCTCATTTAGTTGATGAAGATTCAAATGACCAACAACATACTGAATTATCCTTCTCTGATGGTGTTTTTTCTCATTCAGAATTTTCTTCATCAGATATTGACACTAACAAATCTACTTTTTTATTTTTAAATAGAGTACATTCGTTGATTATTTTGGATATTGAAGTAACTAGTTCTTTTTGATTTTCAGACTAGCTAACATATAAATTCTGCTTATTAACCTTCTATGGTTTCTTCAGAGGTTTTTTTCCAGTTCCTGATACTAGGGAATGGAATAGGCTGGGAATTTCTTTTATTCTTTCTTTAAGGTTTTTAAATTGTATTCTTTGCCGGCAGTTAGTTTTAAGTTTTGAGGAAAGATCCCCCAAGTTAATGGGGCTATCTCTACTCTTGCTAAATATACTATTATTCCTATAGCAAATAGTATTTATTTTTTTCCTTCAGATGGGAAACTTGTATCTTATTTATGGAAAATTATTTATTTTCAGGTACTTTTTTTAGACCTGTAATTTATTTGGCTGATGTTGCAACTGCTTCAACTTTCTGGTTGGATACTTTAGTGGAACAAGTATCGGATTATGATTTGTTTAGCATTCTTGAGTTGATCAATATGCTAATAATTTCATTTGTGTCGTCATTTTTTTGATATTTTCGCAAATGAGGTTTAATCTATGTCTTTAGCTATTTTAGCTAGAAGAACTTTGTGATTTCAATCTTGGAATGCTAATTTGATTTCTAAATTCCATATTTCTTTTTTTTCAAGGTAATCAATTATTTGATTCACAATTGGATTCAATTCTTCAACTGTTACTCTGGGCTTCAAGATTGAGTTCCTAAATTCTTCCCCAAGTAACAGTTTTTAGCCATTTAAAAGATCAAAGTCAGCTCTCCAAATTTGCATGTAGGTGCGGTTCTTATTCCAGCTTAGCTGGTAAGGGGCAGGTTAAGACTTTTTTAAGATTTTGGTTCAATTCGGTCCAAACTTCTTAGATTTGGGTACAGAATAGGATTCAGAGTAAAACCTTCTGTGAGAAGTCTTTTTTTTTTCTCTAACATATTCCGGCTATTCCAGTAAGGCTCACACTTTACTGAAGTGTGTTTCAGAACTGTATGTATTGGGTACTTGTGAAGCGCGGCTGGTCACCTGTTGGGGCTCAAGGCGCTGCTCAGACCTGGAGTTTTCTGGGGTTTTTATACCAGTTCCATTTTAGGAACAGGGTTTGGGGGTTTTATTCAAAACTATTCATTGTCCCAAAGATAGAAAATCTTTTTAAATTATCATATAAGTGTACCATCTTTTAGAATGGTGTTTATATGGTCTATTCTGCCTTTTTGGTCAGTGATGGCATTATTTGTTTACAATAGATACAATAGATGCATATCTTCATTTTCTGTTTTCATTCAGATTATTTTCATTTTCTGAGATTCTCTTTTTTTGACAAGCATTAACAATTTGTTGCTTTTCCTTCTGGTCTAGCGACAGCTCTAAGAATCTTTTCAAGGTTCTCAGTGTTTCCTTATTTGGACGGTCTTGTGGTACTGGCTCAGTCTTTTTCATTCTGCGGAATCTCATACGATTCAATTTTTGTTGTTTCTTCAAGAAACGGTTAGAGGATCTTTTTATCAAAAGCTCCTTGATTCCTCACACAAGGGTCACCTTTTTTAGGTTTCCAGATAGATTGTGTCAATGTCTTTGTCTCTAACAGACAAGTGACAATTTTATTGGGTTCCGTTTGTCAGAACCTTCAGTCTCTATTATTTCCTTCAGTTGCTATATATGCATGGAAGTTTTAGGTCTCATGACTGCAGCATTGGATTCGATTCCCTTTGCTCATTTTCATAGGAAACCTTTCCAGTTTTTTATGCTGAATTAATGGTGCAGGGATTCTAGAATTTCACTTTTTATATCTTTGAATCCCAATGTTTAACTATCTTTGATTTGGTGGTTAGATCACCATCATTTAGTTCTACGGGTTTCTTCGGTTCATTCAACCTGGACCATGATCACTACAGATGCGAGTCTTTTAGGTTGGGAGGCTGTCTGGGGATCTCTGTCAGCACAAGGGGTTTGGAAATCTCAGGAGGCGAGATTACCATTTGATATTTTGGAACTCCGTGCATTTCTCAGAGTTCTTTAGTTTTTGGATTCTTTTTGAAGAAAGAGACGTTTATTGTTTTTCAGACAGACAATATCACAACTGTGGCGAATGTCAGTCAACAGGGTGGGACTCTCAGTCCTTAGGCTGTGTAAGAAGTATCTCGGATATTTGCTTGGGCTAAATCCAGCTCCTGTCTAATTTCTGTGGTCCATTTCCCAGGTATAGACAATTGGGATGCAGATTATCTCTGTCAATCAAGCTTTACATCCGGGAGAATGGTCTCTTTACCCAGATGTGTTTTTTTCAAATTGTTCAGATGTGAGGGCTTCCAGAAATAGATCTGATAGCCTCTCATCTAAACAAGGAACTTCCCAGGGGCCTATTCAGGTCGGGGATCCTCAGGCGGAAGCAGTGTATGCATTGACACTTCCTTAGAGTTATCAATCTGCCTATATTTTTTCGCCTCTGGTTCTTCTTTTTAGAAATCATCAGGGAGCAATCTTTGTGTTGCTGGTGGCTCCAGCATGGCCGCACAGGTTTTGGTATATGCTTCTTGTTCGGATGTCCAGTTGCCAATCTTGGTCACTTCCATTTAAGGCCAGACCTTATATCTTAACATTTGTTTTTTTCCATCAGGAACTCAAATTATTAATTTGATGGTATGTATATTTAATGCTTAGTACTTAGTCATAGAAGTTTCTCTGACTCAGTGAGCAATACTATGTTGCAGGCTCGTAAATCTGTGTCTAGTAAGATTTATTATCGAGTTTGGAAGATTTACATCTCATGATGCTCTTCTCATAAATTCTCTTGGCATTCTTTTAGAATTCCTAGGATTTTATAGTTTCTTCAGGATGGTTTGGATAAGGGTTTTTGTCTGCAAGTTCCTTGAAAGGACAAATCTCTGCTTTTTCTGTGCTGTTTTCACAGAAAAATGTGCTAATCTTTCTGTTATTATTTGTTTTGTTCAGGCTTTGGTTCGTATCAATCCTGTCATTAAGCCAATTTCTCCTCCTTGGAGTCTTAATTTGGTTCTGAGGGCTTTACAGGCTCTTCCGTTTGAGCATATGCTTTCTTTGGACATTTAAATTACTTTCATGGAAAGTATTGTTACTTTTAGACATCTCTTCAGGTAGAACAGTTTTTGAATTATCTGCTCTTTCTTGTGAGTCTCCTTTTCTTTCATGTAATTAGCAAGAGTCCATGAGCTAGTGACGTATGGGATATACATTCCTACCAGGAGGGGCAAAGTTTCCCAAACCTTAAAATGCCTATAAATACACCCCTCACCACACCCACAATTCAGTTTTACAAACTTTGCCTCCGATGGAGGTGATGAAGTAAGTTTGTGCTAGATTCTACGTTGATATGCGCTCCGCAGCAAGTTGGAGCCCGGTTTTCCTCTCAGCGTGCAGTGAATGTCAGAGGGATGTGAGGAGAGTATTGCCTATTTGAATGCAGTGATCTCCTTCTACGGGGTCTATTTCATAGGTTCTCTGTTATCGGTCGTAGAGATTCATCTCTTACCTCCCTTTTCAGATCGACGATATCCTCTTATATATACCATTACCTCTGCTGATTCTCGTTTCAGTACTGGTTTGGCTTTCTACAAACATGTAGATGAGTGTCCTGGGGTAAGTAAATCTTATTTTCTGTGACACTCTAAGCTATGGTTGGGCACTTTATTTATAAAGTTCTAAATATATGTATTCAAACATTTATTTGCCTTGACTCAGAATGTTCAACATTCCTTATTTTTCAGACAGTCAGTTTCATATTTGGGATAAATGCATTTGTTTCAATAATTTTTCTTACCTTAAAAAATTTGACTTTTTCCCTGTGGGCTGTTAGGCTCGCGGGGGCAGAAAATGCTTCATTTTATTGCGTCATTCTTGGCGCAGACTTTTTTGGCGCAAAAATTTTTTTCTGTTTCCGGCGTCATACGTGTCGCCGGAAGTTGCGTCATTTTTTGACGTTTTTTTGCGTCAAAAATGTCGGCGTTCCGGATGTGGCGTCATTTTTGGCGCCAAAAGCATTTAGGCGCCAAATAATGTGGGCGTCTTTTTTGGCGCTAAAAAATATGGGCGTCATTTTTGTCTCCACATTATTTAAGTCTCATTATTTATTGCTTCTGGTTGATAGAAGCTTGTTCACTGGCATTTTTTTTCCCATTCCTGAAACTGTCATTTAAGGAATTTGATCAATTTTGCTTTATATGTTGTTTTTTTCTTTTACATATTGCAAGATGTTCCACGTTGCAACTGAGTCAGAAGATACTTCAGGAAAATCACTGCACAGTGCTGGAGCTACCAAGCTAAGTGTATCTGCTATAAACTTTTGGTATCTGTTTCTCCAGCTGTTATTTGTATTGCATGTCATGTCAAACTTATTAATGCAGATAAAATTTCCTTTAGTACTGTAACATTACCTGTTGCTGTTCCGTCAACATCTAATTTTCAGAGTGTTCCTGATAACATAAGAGATTTTATTTTTTAAATCCATTAAGAAGGCTATGTCTGTTATTTCTCCTTCTAGTATACATAAAAGTCTTTTAAAACTTCTCTTTTTTCAGATGAATTTTTAAATGAATATCATCATTCTGATACTGATAATGGTTCTTCTGGTTCAGAGGTTTCTGTCTCAGAGGTTGATGCTGATAAATCTTTGTATTTGTTCAAGATGGAATTTATTCGTTCTTTACTTAAAGAAGTATTATTTGCATTAGAAATAGAGGATTCTGGTCCTCTTGATACTAAATGTAAACGTTTAAATAAGGTTTTTAAATCTCCTGTAGTTATTCCAGAAGTGTTTTTTCTCCCTGATGCTATTTCTGAAGTAATTTCCAGGGAATGGAATAATTTGGGTAATTTATTTACTCCTTCTAGACGTTTAAGTAAATTATATCCTGTGCCATCTGACAGATTAGAGTTTTTTGGGACAAAAATCCCTAAGGTTATGGGGCTGTCTCTACTCCTGCTAATGTACTACTATTCCTACGGCAGATAGTACTTCATTTAAGGATCCTTTAGATAGGAAAATTGAATCCTTTCTAAGAAAAGCTTACTTATGTTCAGGTAATCTTCTTAGACCTGCTATATTTTTAGCGAAAGTTGCTGCAGCTTCAACTTTTTGGTTAGAAGCTTTAGCGCAACAAGTAACAGATCATAATTTTATAGCATTATTATTATTCTATAACATGCTAATAATTTTATTGGTGATACCATCTTTTGATATCATTAGAGTTGATGTCAGGTATATGTCTCTAGCTATTTTAGCTAGAAAAGCTTTATGGATTAAACTTGGAATGCTGACATGTCTTCTAAGTCAACTTTGCTTTCCCTTTCTTTCCAGGGTAAATAATCATTTTCGTTCCTTTCCTCACAACAAGGAACAAAAGCCTGATCCTTCATCCTCAGGAGCGGTATCAGTTTGGAAACTATTTCCAGTTTGGAATATATCCAAGCCTTATAGAAACCTATAGCCAGCTCCTAAGTACCTATGAAGGTGCGGCCCTTATTCCAGCTCAGCTGGTATGGGGCAGATTACGTTTTCTTCAAAGAAATTTGGATCAATTCCGTTCTTAATCTCTGGTTTCAGAAACATTGTTTCAGAAAGGTACAGAATTGGCTTCAAGTTAAGGCCTCCTGCTAAGAGATTCTTTTCTTTCCCGTGTCCCAGTTAACACAGCAAAGGCTCAGCATTTCTGAAATGTGTTTCAGATCTAGAGTTGGCTGGAGTATTTATGCCAGTTCCAGTTCTGGAACAGGGGCTGGGGTTTTATTTTATCTCTTCATTGTACCAAAGAAGGTCAATTCTTTCAGACCAGTTCCGGATCTATCATTATTGAATCGTTATGTTAGGATACCAACATTCAAGATGGTTACTGTAGGACTATCCTGCCTTTTGTTTAGCAAGGGCATTATATGTCTACAATAGATTTACAGGATGTGTATCTGCATATTCCGATTCATCCAGATCACTTTTAGTGTCTGAGATTCTCTTTTTAGACAAGCATTACCAGTTTTGTGGCTCTACCGTTTGGCCTAGCCTCAGTTCCAAGAATTTTTTTCAAAGATTCTCGGTGCCCTTCTTTCTGTAATCAGAGAATAGGGTTTTGGTATTTCCTTATTTGGACGATATCTTGGTACTTGCTCAGTCTTCTCATTTTCGAAGAATCTCATACGAATCGACTTGTGTTGTTTCTTCAAGTTCATGGTTGGAGGATCAATTTACCAATCAGTTCATTGATTCCTCAGACAAGGGTAACCTTTTTAGGTTTCTAGATAAATTCAGTGTCTATGACTCTGTCCTTGTCAGACAAGAGAAGTTTAACATTGATATCAGCTTGTCAAAACCTTCAGTCACAATCATTCCCTTTGGTAGCCTTATGCATGGAAATGTTGGGTCTTAGGACTGCCGCATCAGATGCGATCTCCTTTACTCGTTTTCACATGCGACCTCTTCAGCTCTGTATGCTGAACCAATGGTGCAGGGATTACTCAAAGATATCTCAATTAATATCTTTAAACCGATTTTACGACACTCTCTGACATGGTGGACAGATCACCATCGTTTAGTTCAGGGGGCTTCTTTGTTCTTCCGACCTGGACTATAATCTCAACAGATGCAAGTCTTACAGGTTGGGGAGCTGTGTGGGGGTATCTGACGGCACAAGGGGTTTGGGAATCTCAGGAGGTGAGATTTCCGATTAATATTTTGGAACTCCGTGCAATTTTCAGAGCTCTTCAGTCTTGGCCTCTTCTGAAGAGAGAGTTGTTCATTTGTTTTCAGATAGACAATGTCACAACTGTGGCATACATCAATCATCAAGGAGGGACTCACAGTCCTCTGGCTATGAAAGAAGTATCTCGAATTTTGGTTTGGGCGGAATCCAGCTCCTGTCTAATCTCTGCGGTTCATATCCCAGGTATGGACAATTGGAAAGCGGATTATCTCAGTCGCCAAACGTTGCATCCGGGCGAATGGTCTCTTCACCCAGAGGTATTTCTTCAGATTGTTCAAATGTGGGAACTTCCAGAAATAGATCTGATGGCTTCTCATCTAAACAAGAAACTTCCCAGGTATCTGTCCAGATCCCGCGATCCTCAGGCGGAGGCAGTGGATGCATTATCACTTCCTTGGAAGTATCATCCTGCCTATATCTTTCCGCCTCTAGTTCTTCTTCCAAGAGTAATCTCCAAGATTCTGAAGGAATGCTCGTTTGTTCTGCTGGTAGCTCCGGCATGGCCTCACAGGTTTTGGTATGCGGATCTTGTCCGGATGGCCTCTTGCCAACCGTGGACTCTTCCGTTAAGACCAGACCTTTTGTCTCAAGGTCCTTTTTTCCATCAGGATCTGAAATCCTTAAATTTAAAGGTATGGAGATTGAACGCTTGATTCTTGGTCAAAGAGGTTTCTCTGACTCTGTGATTAATACTATGTTACAGGCTCGTAAATCTGTATCCAGAGAGATATATTATAGAGTCTGGAAGACTTATATTTCTTGGTGTCTTTCTCATCATTTTTCTTGGCATTCTTTTAGAATACCGAGAATATTACAGTTTCTTCAGGATGGTTTAGATAAGGGTTTGTCCGCAAGTTCCTTGAAAGGTCAAATCTCTGCTTTTTCTGTTCTTTTTCACAGAAAGATTGCTATTCTTCCTGATATTCATTGTTTTGTACAAGCTTTGGTTCGTATAAAGCCTGTCATTAAGTCAATTTCTCCTCCTTGGAGTTTGAATTTGGTTCTGGGGGCTCTTCAAGCTCCTCCATTTGAACCTATGCATTCATTGGATATTAAATTACTTTCTTGGAAAGTTTTGCTCCTTTTGGCCATCTCTTCTGCCAGAAGAGTTTCTGAATTATCTGCTCTTTCTTGTGAGTCTCCTTTTCTGATTTTTCATCAGGATAAGGCGGTGTTGCGAACTTCTTTTGAATTTTTACCTAAGTTGTGAATTCCAACAACATTAGTAGAGACATTGTGGTTCCTTCATTATGTCCTAATCCTAAGAATTCTAAGGAGAAATCGTTGCATTCTTTGGATGTTATTAGAGCTTTGAAATATTATGTTGAAGCTACTAAGTCTTTCCGAAAGACTTCTAGTTTATTTGTTATCTTTTCCGGTTTTAGAAAGGCCAGAAAACTTCTGCCATTTCTTTGGCATCTTGGTTGAAATCTTTAATTCATCTTGCCTATGTTGAGTCGGGTAAGACTCCGCCTCATAGGATTACAGCTCATTCTACTAGGTCAGTTTCTACTTCCTGGGCGTTTAGGAATGAAGCTTCGGTTGATCAGATTTGCAAAGCGGCAACTTGGTCCTCTTTGCATACTTTTACCAAATTCTACCATTTTGTTGTATTTTCTTCTTCTGAAGCAGTTTTTGGTAGAAAAGTACTTCAGGCAGCGGTTTCAGTTTGAATCTTCTGCTTATGTTTTTCATTAAACTTTATTTTGGGTGTGGATTATTTTCAGCAGGAATTGGCTGTCTTTATTTTATCCCTCCCTCTCTAGTGACTCTTGTGTGGAAAGATCCACATCTTGGGTAGTCATTATCCCATACGTCACTAGCTCATGGACTCTTGCTAATTACATGAAAGAAAACATAATTTATGTAAGAACTTACCTGATAAATTCATTTCTTTCATATTAGCAAGAGTCCATGAGGCCCGCCCTTTTTTGTGGTGGTTATGATTTTTTTGTATAAAGCACAATTATTCCAATTCCTTATTTTATATGCTTTCGCACTTTTTTCTTATCACCCCACTTCTTGGCTATTCGTTAAACTGAATTGTGGGTGTGGTGAGGGGTGTATTTATAGGCATTTTAAGGTTTGGGAAACTTTGCCCCTCCTGGTAGGAATGTATATCCCATACGTCACTAGCTCATGGACTCTTGCTAATATGAAAGAAATGAATTTATCAGGTAAGTTCTTACATAAATTATGTTTTTCTGATTTTTCATCAGGATAAGGTGGTTTTGCTGTCTTGATTTCAATTTTTACCTAAAGTTGTGAATTCTAACAACATTAGTTAAGGAATTATTGTCCCTTCCTTGTGTCCTAATCCTAAAAATTCTTTGTAAAGATTCTTACATTCTTTGGATGTGGTTAGAGTTTTGAAATATTATGTTGAAGCTACTCCAATTTCAGAAAGACTTCTAGTCTATTTGTTATCTTTTCTGGTTTTAGGAAAGGTCAGAAGGCTTCTGTCATTTCTTTGGCATTTTGGTTTAAGCTTTTTTGATTCATCATGCTTATTTGGAGTCGGGTTAATCCCCGCCTCAGAGGTTTACGGCTCATTCAACTAGGTCAGTTTCTACTTCCTGGGCTTTTAAGAATGAAGCTTCTGTTGATCAGATTTGCAAAGCAACGACTTGGTCTTCTTTGCATACTTTTACTAAATTCTACCATTTTGATGTTTTCTCTTCTTTAGAAGCAGTTTTTGGTAGAATAGTACTTCAGGCAGCTGTTTCAGTTTGATTCTTCTGCTTATAATTTCATTTTTTTTCATTATAAAAATTGAAACTTTTGATTTGGGTTGTGGATCAATTTTTCAGCGGAATTGGCTGTCTTTATTTTATCCCTCCCTCTCTAGTGACTCTTGCGTGGAAGTTCCACATCTTGGGTATCTGCTATCCCATACGTCACTAGCTCATGGACTCTTGCTAATTACATGAAAGAAAACATAATTTATGTAAGAACTTACCTGATAAATTCATTTCTTTCATATTAGCAAGAGTCCATGAGGCCCACCCTATTTGTGGTGGTTATGATTTTTTTTTTGTATAAAGCACAATTATTCCAATTCCTTATTTTTGATGCTTTCACTCCTTTCTTATCACCCCACTTCTTGGCTATTCGTTAAACTGAATTGTGGGTGTGGTGAGGGGTGTATTTATAGGCATTTTAAGGTTTGGGAAACTTTGCCCCTCCTGGTAGGAATGTATATCCCATACGTCACTAGCTCATGGACTCTTGCTAATATGAAAGAAATGAATTTATCAGGTAAGTTCTTACATAAATTATGTTTTTCAACCATTAGGGGTATATGTCACACGCACATCCAGAAGGATATACACACACTCTATTACAATGAATAAATCTGTCGTATACAGGAATTTTCCAATATAAACTCTAAGGGGTATAGTCTACAATGGATTTTGGGGTCCCTTATGACACTTTATTGAGAATCATTATCTAATATGTATACTCTAGAGTGGGACCATTAGGAAGTCATAAAACCTTTATTATGATAACGAGATACTAATTACTCCACTATATCCATAGGAAATATGCAGGAGGTAGATAAGGCCAGTGAAGAGAGAGGTGCTGCTGCAGTGATCGTCCGCCAGGCACAGGAAACAGAGCGGATCAAACCATATGTGAGCAGGGGGAAATGGTGTGGAGCCAACCAAAGGGTAGCGGCGGACTACCGCAAAAAATGTGCAAAAAGAAGAAATGGAAGGCTGCTGAGCATCAGTAAAACAGTTTATTTATTTCCAAGTATAAAAAATACACATAGAAGTGACCAAAGTCACAACAAACAGGGAAGGAGACAGCAGTCTTACATGTTTCACGCACACTTGCGCTTAATCATAGATGCTGGGAACAAGTATGGACAGCTGCTTCATTTAAAGGGACAACACACCAATAGAAACATTCATATAATTAAGTCATGCAATCCTTGGTTATCAACTAATGCATTTAATTTGTAAAGTGGGAGAAATAAAAAAAACAAAAAAAAAAAAAACAGAGGGGCGCCTCATGTGTGGTATAGTCTGATTGAAGACATAAGAAAAAGCAACAGAATAGCCAAATGAGTACTCACATACTCCACGAGCACACTCATGTGCTGGTAGGGGCAGGCTGTAGATTTAGATGGGTGTGACAGCTCACCCTTTCAAGGATACTTCCAATACTGTAGTTCTGCAACAGGTGTAAAACAAACAGAGAGCACTATATGTGCAGACCATTAAGGATGATACATAGAAATGAGCTTTATAGTATAAAGTGGCTACTCACATACTCCCAAAGCACACCAATGTACTGGTAGATACAGGCTGCAGATTCAGGCAGGTGTGGCAGCTCACCCAAACAAACGATCTTTTGGTATTGATGCAGTGAAAACAAAGGCAGGTTTAATGCTTCTCAGTAGCTGTGCACTTAATAGTGATTGCAGGCAGATGGTAGGAAATGAGATCCACTCCAAAAGTAAAAATTTGCAAATATTTATTAAAAACAAAAATTTAAAAACAACACCAGGGTTGTTATACAAAGTGGATTACAGGGTCACCCAGTTGGCCCCAATGATTGCAACGCGTTTCTCGGTTGGCAAACCGTTTCATCAGGCATCATGTTTTCACTGCATCAATACCAAAAGATCGTTTGTTTGGGTGAGCTGCCACACCTGCCTGAATCTGCAGCCTGTATCTACCAGCACATTGGTGTGCTTTGGGAGTATGTGAGTACCCACTTTATACTATAAAGCTCATTTCTATGTATCATCCTTAATGGTCTGCACATATAGTGCTCTCTGTTTGTTTTACACCTGTTGCAGAACTACAGTATTGGAAGTATCCTTGAAAGGGTGAGCTGTCACACCCATCTAAATCTACAGCCTGCCCCCACCAGCACATGAGTGTGCTCGTGGAGTATGTGAGTACTCATTTGGCTATTCTGTTGCTTTTTCTTATGTCTTCAATCAGACTATACCACACATGAGGCGCCCCTCTGTTTTTTATTTCTCCAAGTTCTTGCCTGGATCATCCGGTTGAGAGGAGGCAGCCGCCGCTCAGCTATCAACTTATTTGTAAAAAGAGACATTTTCTTTCCTGTATACTCCAAAAGGGATTTATATAACCTTATATTGATATATTTTTCACCTCATAAGATAACATTAGTTTGTTTAAGGTTTAAATTGTCTTTAAGGGTTATCAATAACTACCATCTGAATTGTATACCATTCTGCGCCCCCTCCACTGTGATTTTATCACGTATTAGATAATTTGTAAAGTGTGTGTCCACATTTAATGATGCAGATCAGATAAAAACAAAATACAAAATACTTGTGAAGGGGGGACAAAATCTGGCACATGTATGAAAGCTATATATAACTATAACTTATAATGTGAAAATATTCAAGTAAATAATATAAATATATATATATCCTCAAATAAAATAGAAAATAAGAAACAAATGTATGTGTGATTGTCTACAAAGTATGGAACACCATGGAACCTGTGACATATTAACAAAGCATCACATTAGATTTGCAGGATAAATAAATGGTATTCATGTATCCTTTTCAAAAAAATATATATATATCTCAAATGAAATAAACAAACAAATCAAATATACAAATGCAAATGTCATAGGTATCATAGGTTGCTGCATATTGAAATTAACCCTTGATATAGAGATTCTAGTAATATTCCATTGGGTATCAAAGACTACAAACTACAAAAATATCTGCTATGCAGTTATTTGAGTATAGAGAAGGAGGGGGAGGGAAAAGAGTTATATAGAGAAAGGAATTTGAATAGAATAATTAAAATATATATACTAAAATGTATACTAATATGAAGATATATGTATAGCTTTCAATATATTTCTCTCAATATGTTTAATAGTGTAAATTCCAGTTTAGTCAACAAAGTATCTCATATCCCACTCCAAATTGATACCCAGGGGAGACCTGGTCTTTAATTTATAAATCCAGAAAAGTTCTTTCCTATCCAGGATTTTGGATTTATCTCCCCCTCTGGGTGGGGTTCTTGCTAGGTCTATGATCTTAATTTTAATACTGGGTACATTGGTAAAGTGAAGGAGATTGAAGTGTTTCGCTACTGCCGAATCCTTATTAAAATTCTTTATATCTCTCAGATGTTCCCTAGCTCGGTCTCTAAGGGTTCTAGTCGACTGTCCCATATATTGGGCCCCACAAAGTTTACAATCCAATAAGTACACCATGTAGTCAGTAAGACATGTAGCATAAAAATCTATTTCAAAGGATTCACCTGTGACCTTGCTACTGAACCTATTGGTGTAGTCCATGGTATCACATGTTAAACAATTCGTGAGATGTGCCCTAAAATTACCTACACCCCTAAGCCAATTAGCATTAGACCTAATCTCATTTTTAACTAGGCTGGGGGAAAGTTTGGTAGCTAATGTGGGTGGCTTTTTTGCAACGAATTTGCAGTCTTTAACATAAGGCTGTAAAACCTCATCGCCCTTCAATAAGTGTAGATGCTTTTTAATGATACTACATATGGAATTGTATTGGGGTGAATACTGTGTTGAAAAAACAATACTCCTTTCATCCAAATAACCCTTCTGGTTACCCTTGGTATTGGCATGTCTTGTCCCTTCAGCTGTGTCATCAGTGTTTACTGTGTGCACTTTGTTTGGAGGTTTCCAATTCTTAATCTCCTCCAAAGTTTTATATAACCCTTCCTCATTGTATCCTCTGGCCTTTAGTCTAATGATAAGATCATTTGCACCTTCAATATATTTTTCTAGAGTGCTGGCATTCCGTCTTAGCCTAATGAATTGGCTTCTAGGGATGGATTTAATTAGATGTTTGGGGTGGCATGATGTGGCATGAAGTAAGGTATTACCTGACGTTTCTTTTCTATATGTAGTTGAAATGATCTTATGTGTGGTGGCATCACCATGTAGGTTGAGATCTAGAAAATTTACCTCTTCGTGATGTACCTCCCCAGTGAATGTAAGATTGACATCATTATTATTCAATAGTGTCAAAAAATCATCAAACAAAAAATCCTCTTTTACAATAAAGATAAGGTCGTCTATATACCTCATGTACAACAGGATGCCGGACCTGAAAGGTTCCTGTATGTCATATAAGTGTTGGAGCTCTCACCTACCCACAAACAGATTAGCATATGAGGGGGCAAATTTCACCCCCATGGCTGTTCCTTGGATCTGCAAGTAAAAAACAGAATCAAACATAAAGTAATTGTGGGTAAGTAGGAACTCAACAACCTCAACAATGAATTGTTTCGTCTCTATTTGATATGAAGTATTCTTATCCAAGAAAAATTCCAGAGCCCAGCATCCGTGCACATGAGGTATAGAGGAATATAAGGATGTAGCATCAATTGTAATCCACTTATAACCTGCCTGCCAAACAAAGTTACTCAATATATCCAAAAGGTGACCCGAATCCCTGGTATAGCTGTAAAGGTTGGTCACCAGGGGTTGTAATATACTATCAATCCATTCAGACATAGGCTCCAAAAGGGAGCCTATCCCTGAAATGATTGGTCTACCAGGTGGAGATAAGAGGCTCTTATGCGTTTTCGGGAGATAATGAAAAATGGGTGTGATAGGATGTGTGGGTAAGAAGCTCTTAGATTGATCAGCAGTAAAGATACCTAAAGCAACAGCTTCATCAAGAAGCTTGTTTAACTGTTTGGAAAAAATATGAATAGGATCAAAATCCAGTTTCCTATAGGTAATCACATCTGAAAGTTGCCTGTTGGCCTCTAACATATAGTCAGATTTGTTAAGAACGACAACGTTGCCACCTTTATCTGAGTTGCGAATGACAATGCCGTCGTTCTCAACCAAGTCTCTTACGGCTGATCGCTCCTGATTGGTTAAATTTTGACTAGACCTGAAGCTGGAGGAATAACATTTTTCCTCCAGCTTCAGGACATCCTCCTCCACCCTTTTGTGAAAGGTATTAAGGAAATTCCCCCTAAAATGTCTAGGATAGAAATTGGACTTATGCTTTTTTGGAATGGGTAAGTTCTCTAATGTAGTACTGGTGGTATTAGTATCAAAATTATCAATGGTTTCAATCAAGCAAATGTCTGAAAAGGAAAACATTTTATTCCAATCCACTTTTTCTTCAATGCTGTGAACCATAGGATTATAGACATCATAGGTAACTTTTTTCTCTGAATCATGAAAGAATCTCTTAAGGGTCAACTTTCGAACAAATTTGTTGACATCAATGAGTGTTCTAAAGGCAGAAAATGTATGCATTGGAGCGAAACCTAGACCCTTTTTCAAGACTCTTTCATGATCCAGAGTGAGTTTTGTGTCAGATAAATTAATGACACTTAAAGTCATTTCTTTTTCTGTGTCTTGTGTTTCCTTGAACTGTTTTCTTTTCTTCCTTCTTGATCTTCGGGTCCATTTCCTAAAGGGATATTCGGTTGGTTGCGTGTCTTTGGGCGGGCCGCCATCTCATTCTTATTTTTATCCTTCTTTGAAGAAACCTGTGTAGAGAAGGGAAGAGAAGAGGGAAGGGGAGACACAGGAGCTGGTGCATCATCACTGGATCCTGAGGAGTCTGTGTCATGATCAGTGGATTCTGGTTCAGTAGATGAAAAAAACACTCTGCGTTCTTTATCCTTTTTAAGAATGGATTTGAGAGATTTACTATTCTCTTCATCTGTTGCGCGTTTCTTTGAAGGTTTTCTGTTTCGTCTACGGAACCTGGACCAATCATATACTCTCTTATTATCATAGTCATCACGGTCTCTTAGAAATTTGTTCTTCTTCCTCACAGCAATTTCTGCATCTTCTTTTTTTATTTTCTCTTTCATTTGTGATTTTAATGTTGCATATTGTTCGTCTATTTTACGCTTTTTCAAATCTGCTTTAGTGTTAAGGATTTTTTCTTTTAAATTGTTTCTTTTTTGTTCCTTACTTCTAACCAGAATCCCCAATAGCTTTATAGAACATTCATTAAGGGCATTGTTCCATTCATCCTGTAATGCACTGTCCTCTAGGTCATAATTGGGCTATTTCTTTAATCTGAGACCCCTAGGCACCCTTTGGACTTCAATGTAGTGATTTAGGGTTACAACATCCCACATGGAACGTAGATCTGTTAGAAGTAACCTTTCTAAGGTATTAAACAGTTGTTTTAAATCCCCTTCAGTAGCAGAGTTTGCAGAATTAGAAAAAACAGTTTCAAAAATTTGTCCCCCCTTCACAAGTATTTTGTATTTTGTTCTTATCTGATCTGCATCATTAAATGTGGACACACACTTTACAAATTAAATGCATTAGTTGATAACCAAGGATTGCATGACTTAATTATATGAATGTTTCTATTGGTGTGTTGTCCCTTTAAATGAAGCAGCTGTCCATACTTGTTCCCAGCATCTATGATTAAGCGCAAGTGTGCGTGAAACATGTAAGACTGCTGTCTCCTTCCCTGTTTGTTGTGACTTTGGTCACTTTGGTCACTTCTATGTGTATTTTTTATACTTGGAAATAAATAAACCGTTTTACTGATGCCCAGCAGCCTTCCATTTCTTCTTTTTGCTCAGGTAGATAAGGCCCACTCAATATATGGATTTTGAATTTTGGAGAATCGTATATCGGGGTTTAAGAATAATAAAAAAAAAAAATAATATTTTTTTTTTATATATATATATATATATATATAAATTATTCTTGGAGTACTGGAGATTTTGAACAGACCTGTTTGGGTTGGAGTATTTTATAGTTCTCTCTTTTGGGTATATAGATCCAATTTGGTTGTAACAATAGATAGATTACTGTTGAGGAACGGGGTGACTATAGTCTGAGTAGTAGAACAGTACTATATTTACATCCACTTTGTTGGTACTTACTTTTCTAATGGTCATTTGAACTGAAGGGAAAGCTTATCATTCCAGTTTGGTCAATGGAATTTTTTACAGTCTGGTAGTAGTATAGGATATTAACCACATTCACACTAGCCGATTGTTTGCAACTTTGTCAGGTGACTACCGAGACACGCTTAAAGGGGTCATGTCAGTTCAATATTGTTCCTTTGACTAGGTTATTTCAGCCTGTTAGCATAATAACACTAGTTCAACATATTTTAGCATATGGACATCTAGGAATAGAACAGCATCATGTGTTTTATTTTATAGTTATAGACTAAAAATGTATTGTATAGTTTTAGATAGATATAGGAGAAATGACCTTGCATATCATGTTTGTTTGTATTTTGATTTTGATATTTTATTGTGGTTAGATTGTACGGGATAATAGCAATGCGTTAGCGTGATTTTTTCCGGCATATTTGAATCACACAGAAAGATTAATATATTGGCTACTGCTGTTTATTAACATCTTTTTGTTTAGACATTCCGTCACATAAGTGTATCGAATGAAGATTGATACTTTTGTATAACACTTCCTACAGAGTTTCTTTACCTTGGAGGTGTGTGACTCTAATTCGATCCAGATTGGCCAATGCAGTATGCGAGATGATTGGTCTCCCTGCGAAAGGAAATTGTCGCCCATGCGCATTGTTTCCCTTAGAACGCTCACAAACACATTTAAATCCATGGTTAATTGAAGCATGTAATTCACCTGATGAAACGGCCATTGTAAGATCGAGAAACGTTGTGTTTTAACATTGTTTTAATAAAAGTCTTTTTACATTTATGAGACTTTCCACTGATATCATTTGAACATATTCCCTTATAGCCAGATCTAGCTGAAGCTTGGGGAAACCACTTTGAAACGGCTAATACAGCATTTGGTTTGGTCTGAATCTATAAGCACCCTCTAGTTTCCATGTGCACTGGTTTGTGCATAAAGACATCAACACTATACAGAGGCATCTAGGAAAACCAAGGAGTAGTCTGCTGAGCGACTATAAGAGCTCAGATTGTCGTTGTGGTACTTATCAAGTGCTTTAGTTCTTGTAAGTATAACTATTTGGAGTGGGGGATTGTGTATACACCACTGATGTTGCACTATTGTGGCGCCTTCTTTTCTTTTTATGTCTAATACTGTAGAACTGTATACCAACTAACATCTTGAAGAAGCAGCAAGCTGTGGATTGATCATCCACCTGATATAGGAATCTCTTCCACCCACCACTGGCAATAGAGGGGATCACCTCAACTCGATATCTAGTGTGTGAGACTCCACCCCCTTGTCCGGGACGGTAACATTGCTATACACTATAAGTGATATAACATTTATATGTTGTAGTCCAGAATATCTGTGTATGAAAACAGCATTATGGATTCTCTATAACACTATATAGTCATTAATTGATGTACAGTTATTCATTTGATTATTTATACAACACTTATCATGGCTGCAATATTTGATTGTTTCATAGGTCTATGAGTAGCCATTGGTAAAATCACCCTCACAAGTGATATTGCACTTTATAATAGGTTTGTTTATTATTATTTATTATTTTCTTGCACAATGTGATATGGTTACACAAGAGAGCTGAATAGTCAGCTTTTTATACACGATTGAGTATTGTGAGAACATTACACTGAGTATATGATATACTATTTTTATAGTACATGTGCATAACATTTGGCGCATCCAATTTTTGTATTTATTTTAACAGACACATATGATAAAAATGCAATGGCTCACTGAATCGTTTGAAGCCAAATGAGATGCAAAGACCCATAACTGCTGACACTTGAATATACATAATTCAGACATACGTCTGGGGGAGGATAACACACAGCAAAAGCACATGGCTTGCATTATAATTTCAAATGTCACTGTTTAAAAAAACTGTACTTAGATTTCAGTAAAACATACTTCAGACAAAAAGCATAAAATGTCTTAGCCTCTGTGTTTTTAAGCATATGAATATGGATATCTGTGGACCTAAAAAGCAATGATTAATAACACTATTATTTTTATTTCAGATCTGCATAGACAAGATTCATGCATTCAAGATTTATTAGAAATATGAAATATATTATATTCATGTTGGGATGCAGTGCAGTACTGAATATGAAATATGCTGTGTTTGTATATAAATGTGGGGAAATGACCTGGTGACATTTTAAATGGATGTTAAGCTAATCAGTTAGCAGCATAAATTACTCTGATGTAATATGATATTAAAAAGGATACTGATGTTTCATATTAAAAAAATCAGAAGGAATAATGTGACATAGTCCAGTACATGTAAACATGCAACTTATTAATGTAAAGAAATTATGGCATTTTGAATATATATTTTAAAGAAATATTTTTAAATGTTAGAAATGATTAAATGTGTTGCTGTTTGTTTGTCATGCAGCCCCCCCAATGGCCAAAATTCAGTGTTGCGATGCAAGAATTACAGCCAAAAGACAATTGGTTGTTAACAAAGATGCATCTCCCTAGCAACATACATTGCCAAAATTATCCAATCACAAAGCAGATCCATAGAGCCACCCATTTGTTTCATCAATGATTAAAAGGATATATAAGTCAATGTAGGATAGAGAAAGGAGTCTGCTGACCTTGAGTGATAACTGACTGCTGGGCGTTTGAAATACAATCATTCTAAGCAAGCTGACTGCCTTTTCTCATTGATTGCAAAAATTTACTTATTTTGTCTTCTGAGATGAAACAAGAAGTTTTCTGAAAATTGCATTATCGATTTTGGTCATTTTGGTAAAATATTAAGAGATTGCTAAAAATATAGGTTAACATTTAAGATAAGCATTCCTTGTTGCTGTAGTAAATAAATTTAAAGAGCATATGTGTATTTTAAAACTAGTATTTCATAGTCTGTGTATTTTAAACTAATCATTAGTGCTAAGTAATTTATCCTGGAACATTTAAATATATATATTATAGAATTGTCTTAACTGTAGATAATTAAGAATTTAATTCAGTTTGGATAAATTGGCATAGAGTTTGGTTATTGGCACAAATAATATATACAATTTCTGATGTTTTAAATTGGAATTATATAGGATTAATTGGGGCTAAGTAGCTGATTGTATTGCTGAATGTTAGTAGCTAATATCTTGGAATCTCATTGTGTTAATTGAATGAAAGGCTATTGTGAATAAGACTAGTTTTAAAGGTAAACTTTTATGAACTTTGCATAGCATATTTTAATAGTTTTAAACGTGTATAGTATTGACTCATATTATGGTTCCTACAAATATATTTCAATGTGTTTATAGATATCAACTAATAAAAAAAAATTCAGGAATTTATATTAATTTTATAGTTTCTAGTATATGCATATTGATTAAGGGTTTATTTTTAAAGGATAATTATTAAATATATTGTGTTATAACCCAGCCATATACTGACATTGTGGAGTAGAGTTAGGATTCCTAGGATTTTGTCTTTTCTCCAGGAGGGTTTGGAGAAAGGTTTATCTGCTAGTATCCTGAAGCGTCAAGTTTCCGCTTTATCTATTTTATTGCACAAGCGCCTGACGGATGTGCCAGCTGTTCATTTTTTTTTTGTCAGGCCTTGGTTAGAATTCGGCCTGTGTTTAAGTCTACTACTCCACCTTGGAGTCTTAATTTTGTTCTTAGAGTCCTTCAACAGGCTCCGTTTGAACCTATGCATTCATTGGAAATTAAGATGTTATCTTGGAAGGTTTTGTTTCTGGTGGCTATTTCTTCGGCTCAAAGAGTTTCGGAGCTTTCAGCCTTAGAGTATGAATCGCCTTTTCTTATTTTTCACTCTGATAAGGTAGTTCTGTGTACTGCCTTGGGTTTTCTTCCCAAGGTTGTTTCTGATAAGAATATTAATCAAGAGATTGTTGTTCCTTCTTTGTGTCCTAATCCTCCTTCTCATAAGGAGCGTTTGTTGCACAACCTGGATGTGGTTCGTGCATTGAAATATTATTTGCAGGCTACCAAGGATTTTCACCAGTCTTTTTCTTTATTTGTTGTCTTTTCTGGGAAGCATAAGGGTAAGAAAGCTATGGCTACTTCTCTGTTTTGTTGGTTGAGGAGTGTTATTTGCTTGGCATATGAGACTGCTGGTCAGCAGCCTCCTGAGAGAATCACAGCTCATTCCACGAGGGCTGTGTCATCTTCTTGGGCTTTAAAAAAGGGAGCTTCTGTAGATCAGCTTTGCAAGGCTGCGACTTCGTCATCTTTGCATACTTTTTCTAAATTTTACAAATTTGATACTTTTGCTTCAGCAGAGGCTTCTTTTGGAAGAAAGGTTCTTCAAGCAGTGGTGCCTTCTGTTTAGGTTAACTGTCTTGTCCCTCCCTTATCATCCGTGTCCTCTAGCTTGGTTATTGGTTCACAACAGTAATTAAGATGATCTGTGGACTCACCGTGTCATTAGAAAGAAAACATAATTTATTCTTACCTGATAAATTTATTTATTTTTTGACACAGAGTCCACGGCCCGCCGTGTTTTTCAGACAGTTTGCTTCTCTATAAACTTCAGGCACCTCTACACCTTGGATTACTTCCTTTCTCCTTTCCCTTTGGTCGAATGACTGGGGATTGTGGGTAGGGGAAGTGGTATTTAACAGCTTTTGCTGTGGTGCTCTTTGCTGCCTCCTGCTGGTCAGGAGTGATATTCCCAACAGTAATTAAGATGATCCGTGGACTCACTGTGTCAATAAATAAATAAATTTATCAGCTAAGAATAAATTATGGTTTTCACAATTTTAGGTTTCTCACTGAAATTATTTACAAACAGTTTGCGCAATTATGGCACACATGGTTGTAAATGCTTCTCTGAGATCCCCTTTGTTCAGAAATAGCAGACTTATATGGTTTTGGAGTTGCTTTTTGGTAATTAGAAGGCCGCTAAATGCCGATGCGCACCACACGTGTATTATGCCCAGCAGTGAAGGGGTTAATTAGCAAGCATGTAGGGAAATTGCAGGGATAATTTTAGCTTTAGTGTAGTAGACAACCAAAAGTATTGATCTAGGCCCATTTTGGTATATTTCATGCCACCATTTCACCGCCAAATGCGATCAAATAAAAAAAATTGTTCACTTTTTCACAAACTTTAGGTTTCTCACTGAAATTATTTACAAAGAGCTTGTACAATTATGGCACAAATGGTTGTAAATGCTTCTCTGGGATCCCCTTTGTTCAGAAATAGCAGACATATATGACTTTGGCGCTGATTTTTGGCAATTAGAAGGCCGCTAAATGCCGCTGCGCACCACACTTGTATTATGCCCAGCAGTGAAGGGGTTAATTAGGTAGCTTGTAGGGAAATTGCAGGGATAATTTTAGCTTTAGTGTAGAGATCAGCCTCCCACCTGACAGATCCCACCCCCTGATCCCTCCCAAACAGCTCTTTTCCCTTCACCACCCCGCAATTGTCCCCACCATCTTAAGTACTGGCAGAAAGTCTGCCAGTACTAAAATAAAAGGTACCAACATATTCTGCTGTGTAGAATCCCCCCTTAGCACCCAACCTCCCTGATCCCCCCCCAAACAGCTGTCTAACCCTTCCCCTCTATCTTATTGTGCACCATTTTGGGTACTGGCAGTTTGCCATAAAATGTTTATTTTTAAATGGTTTTCTGTAGTGTAGCTGCCCCCCTCAATAGCCAACCCCCACCTCCTACTAGATCCCTTAGTTAACCCCCCTTCCTCTCTCCCACCTTATCCTCAGCTAAATCAAATTGTGCCATAGTATAGCGTTCCCACCCGCCCCCGCGTTCGCGCGCCCGTCTGGCGCCCCACATGTGATCCCGCTCCCCTGTGAAGAACTTCCCCCATCACTGGCTGCCCACCCACCTCCCTGCAACGGCTCCCACCCACCAACGATCTGTCCATCGATGTCCGAAGCAGAGAGGGCCACAGAGTGGCTCTCTCTGCATCGGATGGCTCAACCATGTTATTGCCGGATGCTTCAATATTGAGGCATCCCTGCAGTAACTTGAAAAGGGTACGTCCTTGGTCATTAACAACCGTTTTTTGTAGGACGTACCCTCTACGTCGTTGGTCATTAAGGGGTTAATGTAAAATCCCTTTGTCTGTTTTTTTTTCTAACACCAGAGATCTTGTATCTTAAAACCCTTAACTTTTGTGTGCAATATTTTTGTACAAATTATTTCACTACACAGTGTTAATATGAGTGTAAGTGTACATTGTAATGTATTTCTGAAGTGTTTTGTGAAATTTTTATGTTGTGCAAAAATGTTAACTACAGCTCTTCAAGCGCGGAAAGGAATGTTGTGTAAAAGGCTAACGTGATTTTTCAAATCTTGTAATCGTCATAATACTCAACTTGTGATCCTACCCCACGTAGGGTCATGCAATCCCCCCAAAAATTTCTACTTTAGCCCCCACTTTTGATCCCCTATGCATTTTTTTCCACAACCAGTCATTTTACCCTTTGGCTGCTAGTAACATACAAACAAAACAGCAGTGATTTCACCCCCTTGACTGCCCCTCCCTTCTTTATGCTCCATATTTTTAATGTGTTGAAGCATAGGAGACATTTTACATTTAGCTAATACTCAGAGACTTTAAAAAGAAATGAACATTTAAGTGTCCAGTATTGTATTAAAGATTTTACTGTACAAGCTGCTAAAATACTGGACTGTCCTGTTGAATACTGGACACCTGTAATCCTTAAGGGTACAGTCTACTTGAAAATTGTTATTGTTTAAAAAGATAGATAATCCCTTTATTACCCATTACCCGTTTTGCATAACCAACACCGTTATAATAATACCCTTTTTACCTCTGTGATTACCTTGTATCTAAGCCTCTGCAGACTGCCTTCTTATTTAAGTTCTTTTGACACTTACATTTTAGCTAATTAGTGCTGACTTATAAAGGGCAATGTTATCTATATGGCACACATGAACTAGTGCTGTGGATAATGTGAAAAACTGTCAAAATGCACTGAGATAAGAGGTGGCCTTCAATGGCTTAGAAAACAGTTTACGAGCCTACCTAGGTTTAGCTTTCAACAAAGAATACCAAGAGAACAAAGCACATTTGATGATAAAAGTAAATTGGGATGTTGTCTAAACTTGCATGCCCTATATGAATCATGAAAGTTTAATTTTGTCTTGACGGTTCCTTTAAAGGGACAGCCTAGACCCAATACATCATTTTGATTACTTATTGTTAGATACCAGAGAAGCATCCTGCAACTGGTGCCACATCTATAAGCTTGTAAAAAGTACATGAAACATTTAAATATTCATAGTTTTTTAGGAGCTGATATTAGCTGCCAAGTTCTGCCCATCTATTGCGTGCATATTTCTTTCATGTAATTAGCAAGAGTCCATGAGCTAGTGACGTATGGGATATACATTCCTACCAGGAGGGGCAAAGTTTCCCAAACCTTAAAATGCCTATAAATACACCCCTCACCACACCCACAATTCAGTTTTACAAACTTTGCCTCCGATGGAGGTGGTGAAGTAAGTTTGTGCTAGATTCTACGTTGATATGCGCTTCGCAGCAGGTTGGAGCCCGGTTTTCCTCTCAGCGTGCAGTGAATGTCAGAGGGATGTGAGGAGAGTATTGCCTATTTGAATGCAGTGATCTCCTTCTACGGGGTCTATTTCATAGGTTCTCTGTTATCGGTCGTAGAGATTCATCTCTTACCTCCCTTTTCAGATCGACGATATACTCTTATATATACCATTACCTCTACTGATTCTCGTTTCAGTACTGGTTTGGCTTTCTACAAACATGTAGATGAGTGTCCTGGGGTAAGTAAGTCTTATTTTCTGTGACACTCTAAGCTATGGTTGGGCACTTTTTTATAAAGTTCTAAATATATGTATTCAAACATTTATTTGCCTTGACTCAGAATGTTCAACATTCCTTATTTTTCAGACAGTCAGTTTCATATTTGGGATAATGCATTTGTTTCAATCATTTTTTCTTACCTTAAAAAATTTGACTTTTTCCCTGTGGGCTGTTAGGCTCGCGGGGGCAGAAAATGCTTCATTTTATTGCGTCATTCTTGGCGCGGACTTTTTTGGCGCAAAATTTTTTTTCTGTTTCCGGCGTCATACGTGTCGCCGGAAGTTGCGTCATTTTTTGACGTTTTTTTTTTTTTTGCATCAAAAATGTCGGCGTTCCGGATGTGGCGTCATTTTTGGCGCCAAAAGCATTTAGGCGCCAAATAATGTGGGCGTCTTTTTTGGCGCTAAAAAATATGGGCGTCATTTTTGTCTCCACATTATTTAAGTCTCATTATTTATTGCTTCTGGTTGCTAGAAGCTTGTTCACTGGCATTTCTTTCCCATTCCTGAAACTGTCATTTAAGGAATTTGATCAATTTTGCTTTATATGTTGTTTTTTTCTTTTACATATTGCAAGATGTTCCACGTTGCAACTGAGTCAGAAGATACTTCAGGAAAATCACTGCACAGTGCTGGATCTACCAAGCTAAGTGTATCTGCTATAAACTTTTGGTATCTGTTTCTCCATCTGTTGTTTGTATTGCATGTCATGTCAAACTTATTTAATGCAGATAAAATTTCCTTTAGTACTGTTACATTACCTGTTGCTGTTCCGTCAACATCTAATTTTCAGAGTGTTCCTGATAACATAAGAGATTTTATTTTTTAAATCCATTAAGAAGGCTATGTCTGTTATTTCTCCTTCTAGTATACATAAAAGTCTTTTAAAACTTCTCTTTTTTCAGATGAATTTTTAAATGAACATCATCATTCTGATACTGATAATGGTTCTTCTGGTTCAGAGGTTTCTGTCTCAGAGGTTGATGCTGATAAATCTTTGTATTTGTTCAAGATGGAATTTATTCGTTCTTTACTTAAAGAAGTATTATTTGCATTAGAAATAGAGGATTCTGGTCCTCTTGATACTAAATGTAAACGTTTAAATAAGGTTTTTAAATCTCCTGTAGTTATTCCAGAAGTGTTTTTTCTCCCTGATGCTATTTCTGAAGTAATTTCCAGGGAATGGAATAATTTGGGTAATTTATTTACTCCTTCTAGACGTTTAAGCAAATTATATCCTGTGCCATCTGACAGATTAGAGTTTTTTGGGACAAAAATCCCTAAGGTTATGGGGCTGTCTCTACTCCTGCTAATGTACTACTATTCCTACGGCAGATAGTACTTCATTTAAGGATCCTTTAGATAGGAAAATTGAATCCTTTCTAAGAAAAGCTTACTTATGTTCAGGTAATCTTCTTAGACCTGCTATATTTTTAGCGGATGTTGCTGCAGCTTCAACTTTTTGGTTAGAAGCTTTAGCGCAACAAGTAACAGATCATAATTTTATAGCATTATTATTATTCTATAACATGCTAATAATTTTATTGGTGATACCATCTTTTGATATCATTAGAGTTGATGTCAGGTATATGTCTCTAGCTATTTTAGCTAGAAAAGCTTTATGGATTAAACTTGGAATGCTGATATGTCTTCTAAGTCAACTTTGCTTTCCCTTTCTTTCCAGGGTAAATAATCATTTTCGTTCCTTTCCTCACAACAAGGAACAAAAGCCTGATCCTTCATCCTCAGGAGCGGTATCAGTTTGGAAACTATTTCCAGTTTGGAATATATCCAAGCCTTATAGAAACCTATAGCCAGCTCCTAAGTACCTATGAAGGTGCGGCCCTTATTCCAGCACAGCTGGTATGGGGCAGATTACGTTTTCTTCAAAGAAATTTGGATCAATTCCGTTCTCAATCTCTGGTTTTAGAAACATTGTTTCAGAAAGGTACAGAATTGGCTTCAAGTTAAGGCCTCCTGCTAAGAGATTTTTTTCTTTCCCGTGTCCCAGTTAACACAGCAAAGGCTCAGCATTCTGAAATGTGTTTCAGATCTAGAGTTGGCTGGAGTATTTATGCCAGTTCCAGTTCTGGAACAGGGGCTGGGGTTTTATTTTATCTCTTCATTGTACCAAAGAAGGTCAATTCCTTCAGACCAGTTCCGGATCTATCATTATTGAATCGTTATGTTAGGATACCAACATTCAAGATGGTTACTGTAGGACTATCCTGCCTTTTGTTTAGCAAGGGCATTATTTGTCTACAATAGATTTACAGGATGTGTATCTGCATATTCCGATTCATCCAGATCACTTTTAGTGTCTGAGATTCTCTTTTTAGACAAGCATTACCAGTTTTGTGGCTCTACCGTTTGGCCTAGCCTCAGTTCCAAGAATTTTTTTCAAAGGTTCTCGGTGCCCTTCTTTCTGTAATCAGAGAACAGGGTTTTGGTATTTCCTTATTTGGACGATATCTTGGTACTTGCTCAGTCTTCTCATTTTTCGAAGAATCTCATACGAATCGACTTGTGTTGTTTCTTCAAGTTCATGGTTGGAGGATCAATTTACCAATCAGTTCATTGATTCCTCAGACAAGGGTAACCTTTTTAGGTTTCTAGATAGATTCAGTGTCTATGACTCTGTCCTTGTCAGACAAGAGAAGTTTAACATTGATATCAGCTTGTCAAAACCTTCAGTCACAATCATTCCCTTTGGTAGCCTTATGCATGGAAATGTTGGGTCTTAGGACTGCCGCATCAGATGCGATCTCCTTTGCTCGTTTTCACATGCGACCTCTTCAGCTCTGTATGCTGAACCAATGGTGCAGGGATTACTCAAAGATATCTCAATTAATATCTTTAAACCGATTTTACGACACTCTCTGACATGGTGGACAGATCACCATCGTTTAGTTCAGGGGGCTTCTTTGTTCTTCCGACCTGGACTATAATCTCAACAGATGCAAGTCTTACAGGTTGGGGAGCTGTGTGGGGGTATCTGACGGCACAAGGGGTTTGGGAATCTCAGGAGGTGAGATTTGCGATCAATATTTTGGAACTCCGTGCAATTTTCAGAGCTCTTCAGTCTTGGCCTCTTCTGAAGAGAGAGTTGTTCATTTGTTTTCAAATAGACAATGTCACAACTGTGGCATACATCAATCATCAAGGAGGGACTCACAGTCCTCTGGCTATGAAAGAAGTATCTTGAATTTTGGTTTGGGCGGAATCCAGCTCCTGTCTAATCTCTGCGGTTCATATCCCAGGTATGGACAATTGGAAAGTGGATTATCTCAGTCTCCAAACGTTGCATCCGGGCGAATGGTCTCTTCACCCAGAGGTATTTCTTCAGATTGTTCAAATGTGGGAACTTCCAGAAATAGATCTGATGGCTTCTCATCTAAACAAGAAAACTTCCCAGGTATCTGTCCAGATCCCGGGATCCTCAGGCGGAGGCAGTGGATGCATTATCACTTCCTTGGAAGTATCATCCTGCCTATATCTTTCCGCCTCTAGTTCTTCTTCCAAGAGTAATCTCCAAGATTCTGAAGGAATGCTCGTTTGTTCTGCTGGTAGCTCCGGCATGGCCTCACAGGTTTTGGTATGCGGATCTTGTCCGGATGGCCTCTTGCCAACCGTGGACTCTTCCGTTAAGACCAGACCTTCTGTCTCAAGGTCCTTTTTTCCATCAGGATCTGAAATCCTTAAATTTAAAGGTATGGAGATTGAACGCTTGATTCTTGGTCAAAGAGGTTTCTCTGACTCTGTGATTAATACTATGTTACAGGCTCGTAAATCTGTATCCAGAGAGATATATTATAGAGTTTGGAAGACTTATATTTCTTGGTGTCTTTCTCATCATTTTTCTTGGCATTCTTTTAGAATACCGAGAATATTTCAGTTTCTTCAGGATGGTTTAGATAAGGGTTTGTCCGCAAGTTCCTTGAAAGGTCAAATCTCTGCTCTTTCTGTTCTTTTTCACAGAAAGATTGCTATTCTTCCTGATATTCATTGTTTTGTACAAGCTTTGGTTCGTATAAAGCCTGTCATTAAGTCATTTTCTCCTCCTTGGAGTTTGAATTTGGTTCTGGGGGCTCTTCAAGCTCCTCCATTTGAACCTATGCATTCATTGGATATTAAATTACTTTCTTGGAAAGTTTTGTTCCTTTTAGCCATCTCTTCTGCCAGAAGAGTTTCTGAATTATCTGCTCTTTCTTGTGAGTCTCCTTTTTCTGATTTTTCATCAGGATAAGGCGGTGTTGCGAACTTCTTTTGAATTTTTACCTAAGTTGTTGTCATATCACAGTAATTCCCAATCTCTATACTTCATATTTCCCACGTATCACTGTCCCTTTAAACATAATATCACATGACCGTTATGCCTTTATAAGCCCTCCTCTCTAATTCATCGATGCTTGGTAATTTGATTCACATGAGGAGTGATCACAACTTTCAAGAAGCTCTCTCCATTTTCGTCAAGTTGTTTTCTAACTTTATATCTGCAAAGTTCTCTTCAATCACAGGACAGCATACTTCATTCTGAAACGCTAACTGACATTCAGCGTGTCTGCAGTAGTTCGGCGTCTGACGTCATCAGCACTCCAGGAGTTAGTGTCGCAGCTCCTCTCTGTTGCCGGATTCAACACTGCTTCTCAGGACAACTGAATTGCTATCAAGCATAGTCTTCACAAGTACACGCTGGTCATGAAGTGTTGGGTATCGTACTAAACATAAAGTTATTGCTGAAGTTACGCTAATATCATATGTTCCTAAGACTGTATATACTAACTAATCAAGCTTACACATATACGTTACTAATGGAAAGTGTGCATGTTTAACATCCTCTGCATATATCCTGGTTATTTCTGCATTCAATACACTGCCATAACAATTCTGCTGCATTCATAAATAAGGTTGCATATGAACTTTACTAACCTGAACATTAAATCATTGTACCTGATTGATAAGCTACAATCTATTTAAAGAGATACTAACAGAGCTTCAATTATATAAAGTTATATTTTATTCTATTTCCAAAGAGATTATCTACTGTTTAGCAAATGCTATTATAGTACTTAGGAGAGTATTAGCACACTCACATTGTTGTGCATATCTCCAACAACTAAAGATAGTTGTTATTTACTTTTGACCTAAACAGGTCACCCTCAGTCAATGAGCATAATAAGGTTCCTAGTTTATCAAGGTACCTAGGTTTGGTGTGAGACTGAGTGGAGTAGATACAACTGGGTTCATATTAATTATATAATAAATCCTCACATATTACCAAGCCACCCTTAACCCACTTGTATCTATAATGGATGTTACTGAATTGTCCAACCGTGTTGGAACCCTTTCTCAAAATATGGATATAATGATCCAGGGTCTTAGGGACCTCCAAGTTGAAAATCAGGAATTACGAAAATATATTAGAGATCATGTACCTACTCAAACTTTACCAACACCTCTTGTTTCTCCTGAGCCACAAATATGTCCACCTGAGAGATTTTCTGGAGACAGAACTCAATTTAGAGACTTTAAAAATTCATGTACTTTATTATTTTCATTGAAACCAAGAACCTATCCTACCGAAAGGGTTAAAGTTCTAACGGTAATTTCTTATCTCACTGGTGAAGCCAAGGCATGGGCTAATGCATACTATGAGAAAGAAGATCCTATCTTAAACTCATTAGAATCATTCTTTAATGCCATGTCCTTACTATATGAAGATCACGACAAACAAGCTTCAGCAGAAAATTCTATCAGACATCTGCGACAAGGTAGACGCCCTGTAGAAGAATATATAACTGATTTCAAAAGATGGGCACCTGACACACAGTGGAATAACCCAGCTTTGACAAATCAATTCCGTATTGGATTAGCGGATGCTCTAAAAGATGAATTGGCACGTGTGGTTATTCCTAAGGACTTAGAAAATCTTATGACCTTGTCTATATCTATTGATCGTCGTTTGAGGGAAAGGAAGATTGAAAGAGGGTCATCAGAATTATCCACCAAGAAAGCCTATAGCTCTCATTCAGTTTCCACTGTCCGTTTAACAGATGAGCCTATGGAGATAGGTTTTGTCAAAGGTCCTCTTAAACCTGAAGAAAAGGCTAGACGAAGACAACTTAATCTTTGTTTATATTGTGCTGCTAAGGATCACGGAGTAAAGGAGTGTCCAATTCTGTTAAAATCAAAAAAGGGTAAGCAAGAGATAGCTCATTTAAATGAGACTGTTATAAAAAACTCATCTCACTTTACTCTCTCTGTTTGTCTACAGTGGGATCAACATCAACTTAAAGCCCAGGTGGTAATCGATTCAGGAGCAACTAATAATTTCATTCATTCATCCTTTGTTGAAAATCACAAGATTCCTATAATTAAAAAATTAATTGCATTACCTATTCGAGTTGTTGATGGTTCTTTTATCAATTCAGGTCCCGTTACCCATCATACTGCTCCATTATCATTAACATTTTCATCAGGTCAATCTGAATTGTGTACTTTTGAGGTTATTCACTCCCCTTTGTACCCCATAATTCTAGGACTCTCATGGCTAAAGAAACATCAACCAAACATCTCATGGAATAGTGGTACTATTTCCTTTGACTCACCATATTGTAAAAAACACTGTACACAATCACAAACTATATTACAGGTTGATATCACAAATATACCAACAGAGTATTCAGATTTTTATGATGTTTTTGATAAGGTTGAGGCTCAATCTCTACCTCCCCACAGACCCTACGACTGTCCTATCGATTTAAAACCAAACAGTAAAATCCCTTATGGTCGTATATATCCACTCTCTGAACCAGAACTGCTTCATCTCAAAGGATATCTTGAGGAAAATCTAAAGAAAGGTTTTATTCGGCCTTCTACATCTTCAGCTGGTGCCGGGATCTTTTTCGTGAAGAATAAAGATGACAGTCTCAGGCCTATAATTGACTATAGACAACTGAACAATTGTACAATAAAAAATAGATATCCTTTACCTCTTATTCCAGAACTCATAGAGAGGTTACAGGGTGCTACCATTTTCACCAAACTGGATTTAAGAGGTGCATATAATTTAATTAGAATTCGCAAAGGTGATGAATGGTTAACTGCCTTTCGTACTAGGTATGGTCTCTATGAGTATTGTGTCATGCCTTTTGGTTTGTGCAATGCACCTGCAACTTTTCAGTTTTTCATTAATGATGTTTTCAAAGATTTACTTGACACATACATTGTCATTTATTTGGACGATATTCTCATTTATTCAAATTCCAAAGAGGATCACATACAACATGTCAGAACAGTTCTTTCAAGATTAAGACAAAACAACTTATATGTTAAGGCAGAAAAATGTATATTCAATTCTGATACTATTTCTTTCCTGGGGTATCATATTTCACCAAAAGGAATATCCATGGAGGACAACAAAGTACAAGCTATCACTAACTGGCCTATTCCAAAAAATAAGAAAGAGCTCCAGAGATTTCTAGGATTCTCAAATTTTTATAGAAAATTTATTAAAGGTTTCTCTACTATTGCAAAACCTCTCACATTACTCACCCGAAAGAATAACAAATACCACTGGAACCAACAGGCAGATGAGTCTTTTAACGCTCTCAAACATAGTTTCATTACCGCTCCAATTCTACAATTCCCAGATCCATCGAAACAATATACATTAGAAGTAGATGCATCCGAATTTGCAATAGGAGCCATTCTGTCTCAAAAAGATTCTTCTACCAACATGCTTCATCCTGTAGCATATTATTCTCGGGTTATGAATTCGGCCGAAATTAATTACCCAATTGGGGAAAAAGAACTTCTAGCCATCAAGGCTGCATTAGAATTTTGGAGACATCTATTAGAAGGCGCAAGATTTCCAATCATCATATTTACAGATCATCGTAATCTACAATATCTAAAAACTAACAAAAGTCTTTCTTCCAGACAAGTCAGATGGAGTTTATTCTTTACTAGATTTGATTTTATAATCACTTATCGTCCAGGAGTAAGAAATACAAAGGCAGATGCTCTATCTAGATATTCAACTCCATTAACTGAGAGTTCTGAACTAAACTCAATAATACCACCAGAAAAATTCATTGGCCTCTTAATGGGAAAAACATCTATTCTCAAAGAACAACAACAGAATGATCCATTGATTAATGATTCTAGGATTCATAAAGGTAATGATGGATTTTTTTACCATGGTCATGCACTGTATGTTCCAGAATCTCTTAGGAATGACATTTTAGCTATGGCACATGATATTCCACTTTCAGGACATCCTGGTTTCAAGAAAACTCTTCATTTAATTCAAAGGGATTTTTGGTGGCCTCATATGATTCAGTCTGTAAAACAGTACATACAAGGGTGTGCTGTATGTACCAAATGTAAATCTCAAAGAATTCACCCTTATGGTTTACTTCTATCTCTTCCAATCGCTGACAGACCTTGGCAAGATATTGCCCTAGACTTCATTGTCGATCTACCTCCCTCTTCTAACAACACAGTAATCATGGTTGTTGTGGATCTCTTTTCAAAAATGGCACATTTTATACCTATTCACACTTTGCCAACAGCTTCAGAAACAGCAGAATTGTTCATCAAACATATTGTCAGATTGCATGGGTTACCTAAGTCTATTACGACTGACAGGGGTACACAATTTACCTCTCGATTTTGGACACAACTCTGTTCTAGTTTGCATATTGATCGCCGTTTGAGTTCAGCTTACCATCCTCAAACAAACGGTCAGACCGAAAGGACTAATCAGAGTTTAGAGCAATATCTAAGATGCTACTGTACATTTCAGCAAGACAACTGGTCTTCTCTTCTTCCTACTGCTGAATTCTCATATAATAACACCATTAATTCATCTACCAATACAACTCCATTTTTCATTAACTATGGGTTTCATCCCTCTTATCATCTTCTTCAAAGATCAGAAAGTTCTTGTCCCATGGTAAATGACACTGTGAATACAATTGCTGAAGGATTCATTCAACTAAAACAGATTTTACTACAATCTCAAGAAAGGCAAAAACGTTATTATGACTTAAGGAGAACAAAACCTCCTGAGTATAAGGTGGGAGATCTAGTTTGGTTGTCTTCTAAACACTTGAAGCTTCACATTCCCAGTAAAAAGCTTGGTTCTCTGTTTATTGGTCCTTACAAAATTATTAGGATTGTTAATGCTAATGCTGTCACTTTACAACTACCAAGTTCTTTTAAGATACATCCAACATTTCATGTATCCCTTTTGAAACCCTATGTTCCAGTCAGAGATCAAGCCTTGACAACTCAAGTTCCGACACTCATTGAGGATGAAGTATCATATGAAGTTGATTCCATTTTGGATTCTAGATTCTATAAGAATTCTCTACAGTATTTAGTTCGGTGGAAAAATTATTCATCAGAAGAGGATTCTTGGGAACCATCCACTAACTTATCAGCCCCTAGATTGGTATCTCTGTTTCATCGCAGACATCCAGACCGTCCCAAACCCTGATCTGCGGAGCAGATCGTTAAGGGGGGTGTCCTGTCATATCACAGTAATTCCCAATCTCTATACTTCATCTTTCCCACGTATCACTGTCCCTTTAAACATAATATCACATGACCGTTATGCCTTTATAAGCCCTCCTCTCTAATTCATCGATGCTTGGTAATTTGATTCACATGAGGAGTGATCACAACTTTCAAGAAGCTCTCTCCATTTTCGTCAAGTTGTTTTCTAACTTTATATCTGCAAAGTTCTCTTCAATCACAGGACAGCATACTTCATTCTGAAACGCTAACTGACATTCAGCGTGTCTGCAGTAGTTCGGCGTCTGACGTCATCAGCACTCCAGGAGTTAGTGTCGCAGCTCCTCTCTGTTGCCGGATTCAACACTGCTTCTCAGGACAACTGAATTGCTATCAAGCATAGTCTTCACAAGTACACGCTGGTCATGAAGTGTTGGGTATCGTACTAAACATAAAGTTATTGCTGAAGTTACGCTAATATCATATGTTCCTAAGACTGTATATACTAACTAGTCAAGCTTACACATATACGTTACTAATGGAAAGTGTGCATGTTTAACATCCTCTGCATATATCCTGGTTATTTCTGCATTCAATACACTGCCATAACAATTCTGCTGCATTCATAAATAAGGTTGCATATGAACTTTACTAACCTGAACATTAAATCATTGTACCTGATTGATAAGCTACAATCTATTTAAAGAGATACTAACAGAGCTTCAATTATATAAAGTTATATTTTATTCTATTTCCAAAGAGATTATCTACTGTTTAGCAAATGCTATTATAGTACTTAGGAGAGTATTAGCACACTCACATTGTTGTGCATATCTCCAACAACTAAAGATAGTTGTTATTTACTTTTGACCTAAACAGGTCACCCTCAGTCAATGAGCATAATAAGGTTCCTAGTTTATCAAGGTACCTAGGTTTGGTGTGAGACTGAGTGGAGTAGATACAACTGGGTTCATATTAATTATATAATAAATCCTCACAGTTGTGAATTCCAACAACATTAGTAGAGACATTGTGGTTCCTTCATTATGTCCTAATCCTAAGAATTCTAAGGAGAAATCGTTGCATTCTTTGGATGTTGTTAGAGCTTTGAAATATTATGTTGAAACTACTAAGTCTTTCCGAAAGACTTCTAGTTTATTTGTTATCTTTTCCGGTTCTAGAAAGGCCAGAAAACTTCTGCCATTTCTTTGGCATCTTGGTTGAAATTTTTAATTCATCTTGCCTATGTTGAGTCGGGTAAAACTCCGCCTCATAGGATTATAGCTCATTCTACTAGGTCAGTTTCTACTTCCTGGGCGTTTAGGAATGAAGCTTCGGTTGATCAGATTTGCAAAGCGGCAACTTGGTCCTCTTTGCATACTTTTACCAAATTCTACCATTTTGATGTATTTTCTTCTTCTGAAGCAGTTTTTGGTAGAAAAGTACTTCAGGCAGCGGTTTCAGTTTGAATCTTCTGCTTATGTTTTTCATTAAACTTTATTTTGGGTGTGGATTATTTTCAGCAGGAATTGGCTGTCTTTATTTTATCCCTCCCTCTCTAGTGACTCTTGTGTGGAAAGATCCACATCTTGGGTAGTCATTATCCCATACGTCACTAGCTCATGGACTCTTGCTAATTACATGAAAGAAAACATAATTTATGTAAGAACTTACCTGATAAATTCATTTCTTTCATATTAGCAAGAGTCCATGAGGCCCGCCCTTTTTTGTGGTGGTTATGATTTTTTTGTATAAAGCACAATTATTCCAATTCCTTATTTTATATGCTTTCGCACTTTTTTCTTATCACCCCACTTCTTGGCTATTCGTTAAACTGAATTGTGGGTGTGGTGAGGGGTGTATTTATAGGCATTTTAAGGTTTGGGAAACTTTGCCCCTCCTGGTAGGAATGTATATCCCATACGTCACTAGCTCATGGACTCTTGCTAATATGAAAGAAATGAATTTATCAGGTAAGTTCTTACATAAATTATGTTTTTGGTATGTTAAGTTTATCCAATCACGATCGACTCGTGAGTACATTTTCCTACTTGCACAAGCTGCTTTGTGCAGGTGCATATTGAAATAGCTAACTGAAACATATTAAATGCGCACTGCTAAACTGTTATACAAATACACAGCTAACTGAGTAAGAAGAAAGATGTGGGCGGAGCTTGGCAGCCATTTTCAGCTGCTAACAAATGATTATTTAAAAGTTTCATGTGCTTCTTACAAGCTTATAGATGTGGAACCCATTGCAAGATGCTTTTCTGGTATGTAACAGTAAGTAATAAAAAAATAAGTATTTGGTCTGGACTGTCCCTTTAAGTGGAGTTTTCATAGTAAATGCATAATGTGCTTTTCCCCTTCTTTGTATGCATAAACTGGCTTCTGCCTGGATTCTGGTTATCTCCCCTCATTACTCCCCAGTCATAAAGAATGAATTAAGTGAATACTGTAGTTATTATGAATGTATACAACAAAGCAATTTTTAGTAAAATGCTCGTTTAACTTCTTACATGTTTTGTCTTTTGTACCCTGGTTCTCCTACATCAGTGTCACTAACAGGGATTGATTAAAAAACAAACAAAAGTAGTTTTAAAAAGCAGCTTTTCAATTGATACTGCTCCATATATAATACAGTTGCATTTGGTAATTGTATTAACTGAAAAAAATGGACAGATACATGGCAGTTGACATAATAAAAAAATAAATGGATATATGAATCCATTTTAAAATCTCTTCACATATTTGGACAAATGCAGGCGAAATTGAGATTGATTATTGGTTGAATGCTGTGGACCAGCAGTTCTTAACCTTTCTAGTGCCACGAACCTTTGATAAAATTTCCAAAGTTGTGGCGACCCCTAACAATATCGAATCAAATGTTTACGACTTCTATTTTTTTATTCATTGTGTATTGAACTGTATTCACCGTATTGTATAATCATGTGAAAATATTAAAACAAAGCGTAACAACGGTAACAGTCTTAATTAGAAAAGACTACTATAATAACCGTAAACTACATTGCTACAAAAGTGTTGAGAAACCACAAATCAAAACACGTACTTAAGCGACAGTGCGAAGGCTGAGGTTGCTTCTTTCTCACCAGATAAGAAATTCTGGTAGTCTTTGCAAGAGTGGAATAAAGGGTATGCCAAAGCACCTAACCTGTCGGAGGCTGAAGTACTGTTCGAGAGTAAAATTCTTTCAAATTTTATTTATACAATATTAAATGAAAATACAAAAGTATATGGATCCATGTAATGTTAAAACACTATTAACAGTAAATAAAACACTGGTTACAGTGACTTAAAAAATTACGATGAATACAGTAGGTTCTTGATAATTGACAGTTTAAAAGTATAAGTATAAAGAAGAAAGAACGGAAAACTCAGCAACATATGAAGAGAACTGAGTTTGGAATAGACTTAAGGAGACCAACCACATCCGTTGCACTACAATCATCCTCTTTTTTTAGCGTTGGATCAAACACACAACAGAGAGAAAGACAGACATCTGATGAAGTAGAGAGATGTGGAGTCGAAAGATCTGACCCTACCGAAAGTACAAACAAAAAGAAGACCCACAGAATGAGGAGAGGATGGGTCAAGATAAATAAAGATAAAAATAAATTCTTGGAAAACAAACTCCTGGATGACAAGGAAGATGAAAAGACCGAAGGGATCTTAAATTTGAGTTCTCATGAACTGACAAAAGACGAAAAGTCTATTCTTAAATTTGGGCTTTCATTTGCACCTTTAAGAGGCCTGGAAAAGTTCCAAACCTTCATTAACACAAAAATAATTTGTTAGGAAAATTACTCTGAAAAGATTCTTCCTAAAATCACCATTGGAGAGGTCAGGAATGGTACCTAAAGAATATGTAAATAGTGGGATTGGAGACAATTACAAACACACAGAATTAAAGCCAAAGTCAACATTTTATCCTACAAATAGCAAAGGTACTGCAATCGAATCCTTTGAAACAATAGTTTGTAAAGAAATCAGATACATACACCTGAAAAGAATGAAACATAATCTGTCAAACAAACAGATTGAGACTATTAAAGACGAACAACCATAATTTAACAATCAAACCCGCTGACAAGGGAGGGGGAATTGTGGTTATGAACAGAAGTGACTATAAACTTGAAAATGGATGGATCTTAAGCGATAAGAACACGTATTATAGATTGCCCAATAATCCGGTAGATATATATAAAAAAGAACTGGTGAGATTACTAAATAAGGCAAAGGAGGAGGGGATATTGAATGATAAAGAATATAGCTACATCAATGTAAGCCATCCAGTAACCCCAGTATTGTATCACCTCCCAAAAATACATAAATCCCTACAAAATCCACCCGGAAGACCAATAATTTCAGGCATAGTCTCTTTAAGTAGTAATTTGTCAGATAATGTAGATAAAAATCTACAAAAATATGTTAGACAGTTACCTTCCTTTCTAAGGGATTCTACTCAGATACTGAATCTCTTAGAAAAGACATCATGGGAAGATGGATACATATTAGCAACATGCGATGTCATGTCGCTATATACAAGTATCCCACATCAATAAGGGCTAAAAGCGATAAAATTCTTTCTGGAAAAAGATCCAGAAGTCCAAAGGAAACAGAGCAAATTTATCGTAGATAGTATCGAATTTATTCTGACTCACAACTACTTTTGTGACAAAGAAAAATTCTATTGACAGATTTGCGGTACGGCGATGGGGAACAGGTTCGCGCCTAGTTACGCGTATCTCAACATGGGAAAATGGGAACAAATCTTCTGGCAGTCATGCCCAGCTAGCACGGACCTGGTCCTCTACCGTCGCTACATAGATGATATCATCATCTGGAAGGGGACATTAGAAGATCTGGAATACACAATTGAGGTTATGAATAGAAATATGGTCAATCTAAAATTTACGTATGAATGGAGTTACACCGAACTAACCTTCCTAGACCTAAAAATAGAAGTTAGAAATGGAAGATTAGAGACATCCACCCACTTCAAAGAAGTCGATAGTAACAATTACATCCATAGAACAAGTTGCCATCATATAAAATGGAAGGATAACATCCCTAAAGGACAACTATTGAGGATAAGAAAAAATTGTTCAAATCAGACGAAGTGGGAGGAACAAGCACAACTAATAAAATCTAAATTTCTTAATAGAGGATATGATGAGGATATGCTAGATCAGAAGATAGAGGAAGTAAGAAAAATTGAAAGAAAGGAACTGAATAAATACAAAAACAAGACTGCAAAAAGAGAAGATGAAGAAGGAGAAGTTCTTGATATTCCGATAATAACGGAATATAGTGAAAATAAACACATCATTGAAAACATTTTCTGGAAACACTGGGCGCTATTGAAAGAGGATGACATAATAGGAGAAAGACTACCTGAAAGACCAAGGTTTATCTATAGAAAAACAAGTAATCTTAAAAACAAAATAGCACTCAGTATACAGAACATCAAAACAGCAGGAATTATTGATGTATTCGGGAAAAAAATCAAGGGCTACTTCCTGTGCAACACCTGTAAGGCGTGCAAATGCGGAGTGAAATCTGGGAAATTTCAATCCCACAACACAGGAGAGGAATATAAGATTTGTGACCTAATCCGGTGCCAGGACAGAGGAGTAGTGTGCATGTTACAATGCCCATGTGGCCTCCAGTATGTCGGCCAAACGTCCAGAGCACTGAAAGATAGGATACGGGAACATCTGCTGCAGATTGAGAAGCTAAATATGGAAACGGCTCTGTATAGACACTTCTCTACAAAACACCAAGGCAACACAAAAGATATGAGTTTTGTGGGAATACAGAAAGTCAATAAAAACTGGAGAGGAGGCAACTATGAGAAAAAATTGCTGATAGCAGAATCCAAATGGATTTTTAATCTAGATTGCCTATATCCCAAAGGACTAAATAACAAAGAAGATCTGTCTCATCTTTTTAATATGATATAGAATTATTGTACAATACCATATATAATCAATCCTATCCTCTGAATTTTGCCTGATATCTTTTTGCAGTTCTCCAAGATGACTTATTACACTTTGACCATATACATCCTCTGATATGATATAATATACAACAAATACTTTTAATACATACCTTTAATACATGAGAATATATTTAACCTTACTAGTCCTCATTGAGTTAAGAGTATAGCTGTTTAAAAGACAAAGATAAACCAAGTGAATATATACCAAGGAAATACATAAGTTTATCCACATCCCTTTTATAACCCCTATCCAGAACTTTATAGACTCCAGTATAGACTGACCATTTAGAACAACTGATTATAATGACAAATTTAACACATAGCCTAAAGAACCCAAACAGCTCTAGCCCACAATTGATTTATAAACCTGTTTCTACTCTAAATAGATTAGCCCATCAGCTGATGGGAAGAGCGAAATTATAGTCGAGACACTTGTTCATACTACAATTTACTAGTGTATTTCTAGGTGCTACTGCTTTAGTGGCCAAGTTATATTGCTTTAGTGGCACAATAGAGACACTTGTTCAACCACATTTTACTATTGTATTACTATTGTATTACTAGTTGTTACGGCCTTAATGGCCGAGTTATCCTACTTTCCAACAATTTAGAGTTTTATTCTCTAACAATTTAGGGTTTTATTCTCCAACCTCAAAGTCTAGTGGTTCTTAGGACACTCAGATCCTTGAGTCTTACGAATCATAAGATTTAATAAAGAGATCCTAAGCAAATATTTTCTATTGTGAGGAAACTGTTTAAACTATATAACAGAGGAGAAAGATATTGAAAGTTTCCCCTCCCCTTTTTCCCACAGCAGAGATTCTTTAGGGTTTTAGCCTCCAACCACAAAGTTCAGTGGCCCTTAGTACAGTCAGACTTTTGAGCCTGACCAATCATAAGATTTAACAAAGAGATCCTATGTAAATACTTTTGCTGTGAGGAAATTTGAGAAACTGTTTAAACTATGTAACAGAGAAGGAAATTATATTGTAAGTGTCCCTCTTTTCCCACAGCAGAGATTATTCACATGAATCACACATGCCAAATAGGTATACATTATAAAAAACACACACAAATAGAAAATTAAACATGTGTATATGATACAATAAGTAATAATCCAAAGATCAGTAAAGGACAAAATCCTTCTATAATAATAAACATCGCAAATCTCATATATAAGACTTGCCTAATATGGGTTATGAAAGTACGATCACATAAACCATTTGGAATTTTCATTACCTTAAGATTAGAAAAATGAAAACAAAGATCAGTGAAGGATAAAATTGATCACATAAACCATTTAAAATTCTCACTAATTCAAAACTAGAGAAATAAAAACAAAGATGAATGAAACCTCTCTCCCTCTATAACTGTCAAAATAAACGGTAACGGACACTAAGTAAACATTAGGTCTGCATCATCCAATAAAAAGATACTATGGAAACACACCTTAACCTAAACCTATAAGAAAACAGTTAGAAGCCGACGCCTGTAAATAGTCGCGATGTCACGTACAATAGGATAAGCCGAAAATCGGCTTCTACAAACGGAAAAAATAACCAATCCGAAGACACATAATAACAATTAATACAATGATAAGAATATGCTTTATAGTGATAAGTATAACCTTTTCTGATAAGGTTGAGAATACGATCTGGAGATATGAAAATAACAACAAATTAATAGATGTATTATATGTTGAATAGAGACAGGAAGTGACATCACGGTCGACAGGAGGCTGGGTACAGGAGTTAAGAAATAGATAAATAACCAATATATAAATAAGAAATATGCATGAAATGATTAATAGGCTATTAAATAATAGAATACACAAACATGGAAGCAAAAAAAATTAAAAAATGGTAACTATAACACTAAACTGGAAACAAAAAGAAATAGTACTTCCGGTTTAATAAACGGTCTATTTGTCAGTATAAAAGGCCACCATGCACAGATGACTAGCCAGTCTTGAGAAACACCTATTACGGGCCGAAATGCGTTGACCGACTGAAAGCTGGTAAGCCTTATTTTATTTTTTCCCCTTTTGGAAAACGATCTACACTATTGTTTATTTATTTCTTTCACAGGGGGACCTATTTGGAGTTTTTATACATTTTCTACATTCAAAACATAGAAGTTTATGCATCCAATAAGGAGTATACAGACACGATTTTTCTATTCCCAACTTTTCTAATTTTTTACTTTTTGTTATTATTATTGTTATTTTAATTTTTTCAACCATAAGAGGATTCATTTAAACCATACTATTGGACACTTTCAAGCATCAACACATTATTATTTTTTTGGCACCAACTGAAATTTCTGGAAACATTTTTGGATATTGTTATTTAAGTTTGGACACAAAGACACACCAATTTTTTTTCTGGACCCAATTTTAAGTATTGACATTTAAGTATGGACAAATTTTGAATATCGTTATTTAATTTTGGACACAGACACACCAATTTTGATCAAATTTTTCATACCACTTTTTTCAAACTACACGTTTGGGATTAAAACAGATAGATGAGATAGACAATACCTGTTACACTATGCAAGCTTAACTCTAGGGGGCGCTAGAAGAAATATATAATTTTAAAAAAGGGGCCAACCAAAGCCTAATATAAATATAAATGTATTACAACAATCTGTAGGATAATACTGAAGTTTAGTAAAAACAATAAACACTATAAAAATAATATACAATTATCAAATAATAATGTATGTATATCTTTCAAAAAAGGATGGGGAACAATTTTTTAATGTTACTATTTTAGAGTACCATAATAATATCCTATAACATATGATGCTGACATGATATCCACCACAAGATAATGTTAGGCTATGGTTGTTGTTTTTTACATCCTTTATTAACCAATTTGTATAGTACTTGTTTGTTTTTTAGTATAATGTGAATTTTTTGGAAATGGTTTAAATCATTGTATTCTAACTTTGGTCTGATTGAAAAAGGTGTGCACCCTCACACCTGAGGAGGCAGGTTCACTTCCACACCTGAATAGGTGTGGTTATGTTTCACTCTTAGAGTGGTCATTTAGCACTTATAAGCCAGGGCTCTCAGTCTTTGGATAGAAGCCTGAGGAAACAGACAGAGATCTGAGAAACACGTTGCTTGTTTATCCATTGTTACGGTCACATTTGTGACATTTTATATTGTATTTTACTGCACCATTAAACTATGTTATTTTAACTCTTCGCTGAGAGTCTGAGCTTGATTGAAACCTACCCTGGAGTGATTTGCTGCCCTACCTTGGTCAGTGAACTGGGACACTGTGAACTCCCAGTCTGCCTCTATAAGCACAACAGAGTGCTGCTTTACTTGTGAGTATAAAATCTGTATTCACTTTTTTTTACATTTGTCCAAACTGTATCACACGAGGAGGCGCCCTTGTCTTTGTGATTTTCTTTGCACAGAGAGAGTATCTAGAGGAGATAGACCACTGCTGGTCTTATCTTTTCTGTTACACAGCTCAACTCGGCATTGTAACCTCAGCATCTCAAACACCTCTAATCTGTTTAGACAACAAGAAAGCTATTGAATGTATAAGAGTTAATTGTTTTTAATTTATACTATCTTTTAATCTGTCAATTGTCAAGAACTGTATTCTTCATCCTTTTCTAAGTCACTGTAACCAGTGGTTTATTCACTGTTAATAGTGTTTTAACATTACATGGTTCCATGTACTTTTGTATTGTTTTGTATTTTCATTTAATATTGTATAAATAAAATTTTAAAGAATTTTACTCTAGAACAGTACCCAATCCTCCGACAGGTTAGGCACTTTGGCATACCCTTTATTCCACTGACTTTTCTGGTGAAAGCTAGGTGTCACCAATACCAGAGCTACAGGCCAGGTACACACTGGTAAACAGGCGCTAGACGAACACTATTTTTAGTCTTTGCAAGAGCACAACGAAGATCATCACCTGAATCAAGTCTACTTCTGTATTTAGACTTGATAACCAACAAGCCTGAAAAGTTTGTTTCACAAAGATATGTTGTTGGAAATAAAAGAAGAATGCGTAACACAATCTCAGACAGAACAGGATATGACTGCAGACACTTGATCCAGAATTCATTAACTGACATTATAAGAGAAATCATTTTTTGCTGCATCGCTGGTAATGAGTTCAATTAACTCCTCTTGTGCATTCTCAAGAACATCTTCAACTTTGACTGTGAATGGACTTCTAACAAGTGCAAACAGGGTGTCAGGTAAGTTTGGAAAGTGTGATGAAAGTGTTCTTTGACAGAAATTATCATTGTAATCCTTTTGTCAAGTTCAATGGCATTTTCCTCAAAGAAAGCAGATAAGTTGGGCAACATGTAAATTCTATTTTCATCCAATTTTTTTTCACCAAAGTTGAAGTTTCATTTGGAATGATCGGATCTTTTCAGACAAATCGAGGCATGTTGCATTTGGTCCTTGAAGTGATAAATTTAACTTGTTCAAGATTGCAAAGATGTCAACCAAGTAAGCTATTTTCTGCAGTTCATTTTCATTGCTGAAAAGTGTTTTGAACTGTGGTTTTGCTTTCTGATTAAAAAACATTTTTAAATTATCACGAAGATCAAAAACATGTTTTAAAACTTTTCCTCTTGACAACCATCTCACATCAGTTTGAAATAACGGAACATTATTGGATGCATCCAATTCATTACAAAGTTTCGAAAACAGTTGACTGTTTAAAGCACTTGTCTTTACAAAATTGACGGCATTACTTCTTGTAACTCTTGTGGCAGCGTCTTTGTTGCTAACATTTGTCGATGAATCATACAGTGAGCTTTTGGTGACTCATTCAATACCAAACGTTGAATTCCAGACCGACATCCTAGCATAGCTGGAGCATTATCTGTGCAAACTCCACAAACCTTTTACTAAGAGATCTCATGATTTTCCAAAAATCAACCAATTGTGTCAAATACATCACGCCCAGTAGTTGTCGTTTCAAGATTTTTGCAAAAAAGAAACTCATCTTTAAAGTAGTCATTATTAATATACCTCACATAAACCGGTAATTGAGAACAGTTTGCAACATCTGTAGATTCATCAAGCTGGATGCTAAATATTCCAAGTGGAGCAGATTTAATTTCCTGGATTACCTGATGAATAATATAAGCAGACATGTCATCTAGTCTTCTGCTTACAGTGTTAGATAAGGAAATTGCACTTAATTTCGTAACAAATTCGGCTCCAATAATAACTTGAACAATGTTTTTGACTGCTGGCAACAGCAAATCCTCGGCAATGGTGTGAGGTTTCTTAGCTTTGCCGATTCTAAGAGCCACCAAATATGAAGCTTCAACGGCTGCTAGGTTTTGCTGGTTGTACTTGCCACCAGTATCAAGTCTGCTTTTCTTGACACTATCAGCCTTGTTTTTAAAATACTGGGTATCCTTGCCAGCAAAGCTTGGATGCTTGCTATCAAAATGACGTTTCAGTTTGTTGAGCTTCATAGATTCGGCCGATAGAACTTCATTACAAATAACACATTGTGGTTTCTCAATTCCTGCAACTATTGGAGTAAAACCATACTTTAAAAAATCTTCACTATATTTCTTTTCTTAACCTTCTTCTGTCCATGATCCATTATCATGGGCTCACTAATAAAACATCTCGTTATACTTTAATAGTTAGGATCTTTATGCTTTAAAAATGCAGATGTGATTTCAATTACTTCACGAAGTGCGTAAGTCCCTGCAACGGCGTATATGTTATGTAAGACGTGCCATTCGATATACCGTAATTTAAACAGTTAAAAATAGGAAAGTTACGAGAATTAAAACGTTTGAAATCATTATGATTAAATTGTCTGCCAACATCTATCAAATGACAATTATAGTAAGAAACTACTAACTGACAAAAAAAAAATCAAATTTCTGATGATTTTAGGCGACCCCTGGCCAATCGTCATTCGACCCCCAGGTTGAGAACCACCGCTGTAGACTGACTAAAAAAAGAAAACAGTGCTCAAAGCCAGGCGACAGCTTCTAAGCCAAATAATATAGTAACCTGCATAATAAATGGGATAATGAATAATTCAATTAGTATATAAATTACTGCCAAGGCCTCACTTTAAATACAGTTTTAGTTATTGTTGTTCCAACTAGACAAGGCACATGTATGTGAATGTCAAAGTGATAGTAAAGTTAACAATAACTGGCAAAAGAATGGCAATATCCGTTTAAATCCATATACAGGTTAATTCATTAGCGGCTAGATTTAGAGTTTTGTCGGTAACGACCCGCGTATCTAACGCTGGCTTTTTTCTGGCCGCACCTTTAAAATAACTCTGGTATTGAGAGTCCACAGAATGGCTGCGTTAGGCTCCAAAAAAGGAGCGTAGAGCATATTTAACGCAACTTCAACTCTCGATACCAGAGTTGCTTACGGACGCGGCCAGCCTCAAAAACGTGCTCGTGCACGATTCCCCCATAGGAAACAATGGGGCTGTTTGAGCTGAAAAAAAACCTAACACCTGCAAAAAAGCCGCGTTCAGCTCCTAACGCAGCCCCATTGTTTCCTATGGGGAAACACTTCCTATGTCTGCACCTAACACTCTAACATGTACCCCGAGTCTAAACACCCCTAACCTTATACTTATTAACCCCTATTCTGCCGTCCCCGCTATCGCTGACCCCTGCATATTATTATTAACCCCTAATCTGCCGCTCCGTAAACCGCAGCTACTTACATTATCCCTATGTCCCCCTAATCTGCTGTCCCTAACACCGCCGACCCCTATATTATATTTATTAACCCCTAATATGCCACCCACAACGTCGCCTCCACCTGCCTACACTTATTAACCCCTAATCTTCCGACCGCACCGCTATTATAATAAAGTTATTAACCCCTAATCCGCCTCACTAACCCTATAATAAATAGTATTAACCCCTAATCTGCCCTCCCTAACATCGCCGACACCTAACTTCAAACATTAACCCCTAATCTGCCGACTGGAGCTCACCGCTATTCTAATAAATGTATTAACCCCTAAAGCTAAGTGTAACCCTAACACTAACACCCCCCTAAATTAAATATAATTTAAATCTAACAAAATTAATTAACTCTTATTAAATAAATTATTCCTATTTAAAGATAAATACTTACCTGTAAAATAAATCCTAATATAGCTACAATATAAATTATAATTATATTATAGCTATTTTAGGATTTATATTTATTTTACAGGTAACTTTGTATTTATTTTAACCAGGTACAATAGCTATTAAATAGTTAAGAACTATTTAATAGCTAAAATAGTTAAAATAAATACAGAATTACCTGTAAAATAAATCCTAACCTAAGTTACAATTAAACCTAACACTACACTATCAATAAATTAATTAAATAAAATACCAACAATTACCTACAATTAAACCTAACACTACACTATCAATAAATTATTTAAATACAATATCTACAAATAAATACAATGAAATAAACTAACTAAAGTACAAAAAATAAAAAAGAACTAAGTTACAAAAAATAAAAAAATATTTACAAACATTAGAAAAATATTACAACAATTTTAAACTAATTACACCTACTCTAAGCCCCCTAATAAAATAACAAAGCCCCCCAAAATAAAAAAAATGCCCTACCCTATTCTAAATTACAAAAGTTCAAAGCTCTTTTACCTTACCAGCCCTGAACAGGGCCCTTTGCGGGGCATGCCCCAAAGAATTCAGCTCTTTTGCCTGTAAAAAAAAACATACAATACCCCCCCCAACATTACAACCCACCACCCACATACCCCTAATCTAACCCAAACCCCCCTTAAATAAACCTAACACTAAGCCCCTGAAGATCTTCCTACCTTATCTTCACCCTGCCAGGTTCACCGATCCATCCTCGGAAGTCTTGATCCAAGCCTCGGAAGTGTTGATCCAAGCCCAAGCGGGGGGCTGAAGTCTGGATCCAAGCAGGGACTGAAGAAATCCATCCTCGGGCTGAAGTCGGAAGTCCATCATCTGGATGAAGTCTTCTATCAAGCCGCATCTTCAATCTTCTTTCTTCTGGAGCGGAGCGGAGCGGAACCATCTTCTTCCAAGCCGACGCGGAACATCCTCTTCAACCGACGATGAATGACGGTTCCTTTAAATGACGTCATCCAAGATGGCGTCCCTCGAATTCCGATTGGCTGATAGGATTCTATCAGCCAATCGGGATCTAATCAGCCAATCGGATTGAACTTGATTCTGATTGGCTGATTCCATCAGCCAATCAGAATATTCCTACCTTAATTCCGATTGGCTGATAGAATCCTATCAGCCAATCGGAATTCGAGGGACGCCATCTTGGATGACGTCCCTTAAAGGAACCGTCATTCGTCGGGAAGTCGTCGTCGGAAGAAGATGGGTCCGCGGTGGAGGTCTTCAAGATGGAGCCGGTCCTCATCGGATGAAGATAGAAGATGCCGCTTGGAAGAAGATGGTTGCCGGTCCGGATCTACTCTTCTTCCCGGATAGGATGAAGACTTTGGAGCCTCTTCTGGACTTCTTCAGCCGTCGGATGATGGATGTCTAGCCCCCGCTTCGGCTTAGATGAAGATATCGGAGCCAGGATGGATCGGTGTGATACCCGGTGAGGTGAAGACAAGGTAGGAAGATCTTCAGGGGCTTAGTGTTAGGTTTATTTAAGGGGGGTTTGGGTTAGATTAGGGGTATGTGGGTGGTGGATTGTAATGTTGGGGGTGGGGGGTATTGTATGTGTTTTTTTTACAGGAAAAAGAGCTGAATTTCTTGGGGCATGCCCCGCAAAGGGCCCTGTTCAGGGCTGGTAAGGTAAAAGAGCTTTGAACTTTTGTAATTTAGAATAGGGTAGGGCATTTTTTATTTTGGGGGGCTTTGTTATTTTATTAGGGGGCTTAGAGTAGGTGTAATTAGTTTAAAATTGTTGTAATATTTTTCTTATGTTTATTTTTTGTAACTTAGTTCTTTTTTATTTTTTGTACTTTAGTTAGTTTATTTCATTGTAGTTATTTGTAGGTATTGTATTTAATTAATTTATTGATAGTGTAGTGTTAGGTTTAATTGTAGGTAATTGTAGGTATTTTATTTAATTTATTTATTGATCGTGTAGTGTTAGGTTTAATTGTAACTTAGGTTAGGATTTATTTTACAGGTAATTTTGTAATTATTTTAACTATTTTAGCTATTAAATAGTTCTTAACTATTTAATAGCTATTGTACCTGGTTAAAATAAATACAAAGTTACCTGTAAAATAAATATAAATCCTAAAATAGCTATAATATAATTATGATTTATATTGTAGCTATATTAGGGTTTATTTTACAGGTAAGTATTTAGTTTTAAATAGGAATAGTTTATTTAATAAGAGTTAATTAATTTCGTTAGATTTAAATTATATTTAACTTAGGGGGGTGTTAGTGTTAGGGTTAGACTTAGCTTTAGGGGTTAATACATTTATTAGAATAGCGGCGAGATTCAGTCGGCAGATTAGGGGTTAATAATTGAAGTTAGGTGTCGGCGATGTTAGGGAGGGCAGATTAGGGGTTAATAAATATAATATAGGGGTCGGCGGTGTTAGGGGCAGCAGATTAGGGGTACATAGCTATAATGTAGGTGGCGGCTCTTTGCGGTCGGCAGATTAGGGGTTAATAAGTGTAGGCAGGTGGAGGCGACGTTGAGGGGGGCAGATTAGGGGTTAATAAATATAATATAGGGGTCAGCGATGTTAGGGCAGCAGATTAGGGGTACATAGCTATAATGTAGCTGGCGGCGGCGTGCGGACAGCAAATTAGGGGTTAATAAGTGTAGGTAGCTGGCGGCGACATTGTGGGGGGCAGATTAGGGGTTAATAAATATAATATAGGGGTCGGCGGTGTTAGGGGCAGCAGATTAGGGGTACATAAGGATAACGTAGGTGGCGGTCGGCAGATTAGGGGTTAAAAAAAATTTAATCGAGTGGCGGCGATGTGGGGGGACCTCGGTTTAGGGGTACATAGGTAGTTTATGGGTGTTAGTGTACTTTAGAGCACAGTAGTTAAGAGCTTTATAAACCGGCGTTAGCCCAGAAAGCTCTTAACTACTGACTTTTTCTGCGGCTGGAGTTTTGTCGTTAGAATTCTAACGCTCACTTCAGCCACGACTCTAAATACCGGAGTTAGGAAAATCCCATTGAAAAGATAGGATAGGCAATTGACGTAAGGGGATCTGCGGTATGGAAAAGTCGCGGCTGAAAAGTGAGCGTTAGACCCTTTTTTGACTGACTCCAAATACCGGCGGTAGCCTAAAACCAGCGTTAGGAGCCTCTAACGCTGGTTTTCACGGCTACCGCCAAACTCCAAATCTAGGCCTAGATGTCTCTAAAAATACCTTATAAAGACTTTTTCTTTATTTTGTAAGTGTATATTAATAATATATATATATATAATATATATTAATAAACCACTACGGCAACCTCTGTCAATTATAATTTGTTTCAAAATTGTGACGCTATCCAATAAAATTGTGTCCCATCTGGCACAGACCGGTGGAAAACCCCCAAAAACTACCAATTATGCGTTAATTTCTACATCCTCCTCTCAGTCACATTTTACTGTGTGTGTGTGAACGAGACACACGTACATTTGTTCACTCTCTTTTAGTAGGTTGAGAGCATTACCAAGATGCCTCTTCAGCTAGCTGCTATACAAGTAATCAATATATTGAGTTATGTACTGTTTACTTTGTGTCAGCGGTGTACCCCTTGCACATGCGTACTTTGAATGGTTACGGGATTGCGCAAATATGTTGACATAGAGAGTGTGTGGACAGTGTTTACCACTCTTAACGTCACCAACATGGAGAACAGGAACTGTTATGGGGGTTGAGGAAGCAAAGGACAACACTAGAAATATAGGTACTTTAATGAGGACAATATATATATATATATATATATATATATATATATATATATATGTGTGTGTGTGTGTGTGTTAACTTTACTTCCACTTTAATACATTCATATGCTACAAGGATAAAATAGCAAAATTGTATTCATTTTTTCATTTTATTTTAGAATATTGATGATTTCCAAGGAGATTAGGAACTTCCATATAACTATTCAGTGTTATTTTGCAGATTGCAAATTTTCTTAAACAAACGTTATGAAAAAACAAACAAGCATGAAAATATTTACCTGAATGCAATATTGAAGGAATATAATAAAGAATATATGCATCTGTTAAACATGTGCATGGTTGTTGATTAATCATTTGACAGGAAACAGAAAAATTATTTTGTTTCATTCAATATTAGTTAATGGGGTTGTTTGGAAATTGTTTGAGTAAATCCATTCATCTGCTGCTTCAGGGCTTTTACACTGCAGTTAGAATATACAAAATTAAACAACTTTCCAATTTACTTTACTATTTTCTATTATCAAGTTTGTTTCATTCTCTTGGTATCCTTTCTGAGCTAGCTGAACACATCTGGTGAGTCAATTACAAGAGGCATATTTGTGTAACCAAAAGCTGTCTAGCCTTGGGTATAAACTTCTTCTGCTTCAGGGACAAGCTTGTCAAACGGTCAGAGAATAAAGGCTAAGAGTCTCTGTGGAATAACTACGACAGAACACATTTATAAAGAGCAATGGGGACAATGAATGACTTTGTTGCCCTCTAGTGGATTATTGTTGCAAAGTAGATATGATGGAAAGTATGACAACAAATAAAGCTGAGCTCTGTGCAAAATGCAATGTTTGTTTCCTTTTGTGCTAAGCAGAATAAAGAGCAACAGTAACTAGCAACAATACATAATTAAAAGTGAAGGTAAACTTTGATGAATGAAAGCCTGGTTTTTACAAATACTATTAAAAACAGGGGCACTTTCATTCATCAAAGTTTAGAAAGCAGCCGTTTTGTTTAAAAACTTTCCAGTTCATATTATTCTGAGGCACTTGAATTCCCTTTCAGAATGCATCTTACAAATAATTGCCCAACACGTTTCCTATAGTTAATTTCTCTCCTTACAACCAAATCTTATTACTATTTATCCTGCTATTTGCAGCCTTTGGCATTTTCAACCAGTCCTCCTAACTTTGGTCTCCGTTTATCAAGCTGTGGACATAGTTTTGAAGTCCTTGAGGTGCAGGCTTGTTTATGTGAGCCTACAACTGTAAGTTTTCTAACATTTCACTTGGGCCCCAATGTTCCAAAGTGCTATAAGGCAGTGAAATATTCCAAGCGATCCGCTTCTATATTGAGTGAGCTTGTCGGAATATTACAATCTCCCAACATAGCCACATCACTGAGAGCTGTTTACTATACAAACCATTGGTCAGGCGGTGCTGGCTTAAGAAACACCCAGCATTGCCGACCATATTGGCAATGTATAGTAAACGATCCCTGGAATATAACTGCAGTCTGCCTAATCGCTAATCCCTTTGCCCCTAAACCGAAGTACCCCTCGATTGCACACTAACATTTAACTAATAAACATCTAAACCACCACATACCCACTGTATGTTGCTATCTATTAACCTCTAAACCACCACATACCCACCGAAGGTCGATATCTTTTAACCTCTAAACATGTAACATTTGTGGGATATTTCTTTATCAGACCAGTAGTCTTCTTATCCCAGCATCAGGTGGAAAGATAGAGAAATATGCCTAAATATAACAGATAAAAGGAATGAGGTAGGCCAGACACAGAAGCAAATAGGTAGCTCAGAACTTCAAGAAATAAGGGGCAAGGCAAAGGAGTAAGCCACATGGCAAAACAGGAGACATCAGGGGAAAGCTGAACCAAATTCAGAGCACCAAAGGGTTGAACAAAAAGAAAGTTGCTAGGCAGAGCAGGGTTCAGCAACAAGTTGATAGTTTAATCTTCCTGAGTACAAAAGGGTTAAGCAGAAGAGTAGTCACTTAGGCAGAGCAGGGTTCAGCAGCAGGTAGACAGTCCAATCTTTTTTGCCAAAGAATTAATCACAAGGGTAGTCATGTAGGCACAGAAGGGTACAGCAGCAGGTTAGTCAGTCCAATGTTTCAGAATGCCAAATGGTTAATCAAAAGGGGAGTCACTTAGGCAGAGCAGGGTTCAGCACTAGATAGTCAAATCTTTCAGAGTGCCAAAGGGTTAACCAAAAAATAAGTCACAGGTCAGAGCAAGGTTCAGCAGCAGGCAAACAGAAAACAAAATTGAAATAGAGCACCAAGGAGTACACACAGTACAAACCTATACTAGGGCACAGAGAATAGTAGGAGGTTACCTTAAATGGCGCAGGCTAGCTCTCCACGCTGGAACAGCATTCGCACAACAACCTCATGTCGCCATAGCAAAGGCCAAGGAGCAGAGGCGGCAGAGCAAGGGAGAGCGGAGGTGGCGGTATAACATAGCCTCCCCCAAAAGGGTACCTCCGGGACCCTAAGCCGGCTTGGAGGGGTGAGCGGCATGAAACCTGGAGACAAGGGAAGGAGCATGCATATCACGGGCAGGAATGCTGGAACAATCAGCCACTGAGTAAGCCTTCCAGTGTACCAATTATTAGTTGCCAGCGTCTGGGTCTAGAGTCCAGGATCTTGGCAATTTCATATTCTGGTTAACCTTGATACAACAGTGGAGGAGGAGAGCAGGCTCTGGTATATCGATTCGCAAGATAAGGCTTAAGTAAGGACACATGAAAGACCGGATTGATGTGCAGAGTCCTGGGTAAGGCAAGTTTATAGACAACAGGAGAAAGTCTCTTAAGAACTTTGTAGGGACTGGTGAACCATGGTCCCAATGTATGGCAGGGTTGAGACCCAAACATGATCACCCACAGAAAAGGCACAAATAGCAGCCCAATGATGATCAGCAAAGGCATTATACCAGTAGACAGCCAAGCGTAACTAAGAGCGTATTCAAAGACAATGAGCACAAAGGTCGGAAAACCAACTTTCATCAGCAGGAACCACCACAGAAGGAGCAAAAAGAGGAAAGACACAAGGCTGGTAACTGGCAGCAGCTTGAAAAGGAGAACATCGAAGGGAGGAGTGCCAGTGGTTGTTCTTAGCAAGTTCCGCTAAGGGTAGCAATTCGGACTAGTTGGAATGCTGTAAATTTAAATAAGCTCTGATGTAAGTCTCTAGGTCTTGGTTTGTTCTTTCTGTTTGCCCATTTGTTTGAAGGTGATAATCATAGGACAAGGAGACAGTAGTACTGAGTATAAATAAAAGAAAGAAGCGCTCAACCTTGAAACTAACAATAGCATAATAGCTTGTTCTATGGCTAGTTACCACCCAAGAAGCAGCCTCTTTTTGCTCAACGTGCTTTTCACAGAGAAGAACTTTCCTGAAGCATATCAGTCTTATCCTGACTTCACAGCACAGTCCAGCGCCGAAATACCAGGCAATCCTTCTCTGAACGAGAGAAACAGCAAAACCCCAGACGATACGCTTCGGCCTATTATGGGCCTCATCAGTGAGGTGCAGCCATATCCCTCTAGGCACACTGAGCAACGGGTCCACGTCTGGATTCCCTCATCACACTTAGGGAGACTTCCCAAAGTGTCATAATTTGCATAAATAAAAAGAGAGAAGCGCTCAACCTGGAAACGAACAATAGCATAATAGCTTGTTCTATGGCTAGTTACCACCCAAGAAGCAGCCTCTTTTTGCTCAACATGTGCCTTTCACAGGGAAGAACTTTCCTGAAGCATATCAGTCTGATCCTGACTTCACAGTACAGTCCAACCCCCGAAATACCAGGGAATCCTTCTCTAAACGAGAGAAACAGCAAAACCCCAGACGTACGCTTCAGACTATTGTGGGCCTCGTCAGTGAGGTGCAGCCATATCCCTCTAGGCACACTAAGCAACGGGTCCACGTCTGGATTCCCACATCACACTTAGGGAGACTTCCCAAAATGTTATAATTTGCATAAATAAAAAGAGAGAAACCCTCAACCTGGAAACAAACAATAGCATAATAGCTAGTTCTATGGCTAGTCACCACCCAAGAAGCAGCCTCTTTTGCTCAACATGTGCCTTTCACAGAGAAGAACTTTCCTGAAGCATATCAGTCTGATCCTGACTTCACAGTACAGTCCAGCCCCGAAATACCAGGCAATCCTTCTCTGAATGAGAGAAACAGCAAAACCCCAGACATACGCTTCGGCCTATTGTGGGCCTGGTCAGTGAGGTGCAGCCATATCCCTCTAGGCACACTAAGCAACGGGTCCACGTCTGGATTCCCACATCACACTTAGGGAGACTTCCCAAAGTGTCATAATTTGCATAAATAAAAAGAGAGAAGCGCTCAACCTGGAAACGAACAATAGCATAATAGCTTGTTCTATGGCTAGTTACCACCCAAGAAGCAGCCTCTTTTTGCTCAACATGTGCCTTTCACAGAGAAGAACTTTCCTGAAGCATATCAGTCTGATCCTGACTTCACAGTACAGTCCATCCCCCGAAATACCAGGGAATCTTTCTCTGAACGAGAGAAACAGCAAAACCCCAGACGTACGCTTCAGACTATTGTGGGCCTCGTCAGTGAGGTGCAGCCATATCCCTCTAGGCACACTAAGCAACTTGTCCATGTCTGGATTCCCACATCACACTTAGGGAGACTTCCCAAAATGTTATAATTTGCATAAATAAAAAGAGAGAAACCCTCAACCTGGAAACAAACAATAGCATAATAGCTAGTTCTATGGCTAGTCACCACCCAAGAAGCAGCCTCTTTTGCTCAACATGTGCCTTTCACAGAGAAGAACTTTCCTGAAGCATATCAGTCTAATCCTGACTTCACAGTACGGTCCAGCCCTGAAATATTAGGTAATCCTTCTCTGAACGAGAGAAACAGCAACACCGCAGATGTACGCTTCGGCCAATTGTGGGCCCCGTCAGTGAGGTGCAGCCATATCCCTCTAGGCACACTGTGCAACAGGTCTACATCTGGATTCCCGCATCACACCTAGGGAGACTTCCCACAATGTCATAATTTGCATAAATAAAAAGAGAGAAGCGCTCAACCTGGAAACAAACAATAGCATAATAGCTTGTTCTATGGCTAGTTACCACTCAAGAAGCAGCCTCTTTTTGCTCAACATGTGCCTTTCACAGAGAAGAACTTTCCTGAAGCATATCAGTCTGATCCTGACTTCACAGTACAGTCCAGCCCCGAAATACCAGGCAATCCTTCTCTGAATGAGAGAAACAGCAAAACCCCAGACATACGCTTCGGCCTATTGTGGGCCTTGTCAGTGAGGTGCAGCCAAATCCCTCTAGGCACACTGAGCAACGAGTCCACGTCTGGATTCCCGCATCACACTAAGGGAGACTTCCCACAATGTCATAATTTGCAGAAATAAAAAGAGAGAAGCACTCAAGCTGGAAACGAATAATAGCTTGTTCTATGGCTAGTAACCACCCAAGAAGCAGCCTCTTTTTGTTCAACATGTGCCTTTCACAGAGAAGAACGTTACTGAAGCATCTCAGTTTGATCCTGACTTCACAGTACAGTCCAGCCCCGAAATACTAGGCAATCCTTCTCTGAACGAGAGAAAAAGCAATACCCCAGACGTACGCTTCCGCCTATTGTGGGCCTTGTCAGTGAGGTGCAGCCATATCCCTCTAGGCACACTAAGCAACGGGTCCACGTCTGGATTCCCACATCACACTTAGGGAGACTTCCCAAAATGTTATAATTTGCATAAATAAAAAGAGAGAAACCCTCAACCTGGAAACAAACAATAGCATAATAGCTAGTTCTATGGCTAGTCACCACCCAAGAAGCAGCCTCTTTTGCTCAACATGTGCCTTTCACAGAGAAGAACTTTCCTGAAGCATATCAGTCTAATCCTGACTTCACAGTACGGTCCAGCCCTGAAATATTAGGTAATCCTTCTCTGAACGAGAGAAACAGCAATACCGCAGATGTACGCTTCGGCCAATTGTGGGCCCCGTCAGTGAGGTGCAGCCATATCCCTCTAGGCACACTGTGCAACAGGTCTACATCTGGATTCCCGCATCACACCTAGGGAGACTTCCCACAATGTCATAATTTGCAGAAATAAAAAGAGAGAAGCACTCAAGCTGGAAACGAACAATAGCATAATAGCTTGTTCTATGGCTAGTAACCACCCAAGAAGCAGCCTCTTTTTGTTCAACATGTGCCTTTCACAGAGAAGAACGTTACTGAAGCATCTCAGTTTGATCCTGACTTCACAGTACAGTCCAGCCCCGAAATACTAGGCAATCCTTCTCTGAACGAGAGAAAAAGCAATACCCCAGACGTACGCTTCCGCCTATTGTGGGCCTTGTCAGTGAGATGCAGCCATATCCCTCTAGGCACACTGAGCAACGAGTCCACGTCTGGATTCCCGCATCACACTTAGGGAGACTTCCAAAAATTTCATAAGTTGCATAAATAAAAAGAGAGAAACACTCAACCTGGAAATGAACAATAGCATAATAGCTTGTTCTATGGCTAGTTACCACCCAAGAAGCAGCCTCTTTTTGCTCAACATCTGCCTTTCACAGAGAAGAACTTTCCTGAAGCATATCAGTCTGATCCTGACTTCACAGCACAGTCCAGCCCCGAAATACCCGGCAATCCTTCTCTGAACGAGAGAAACAGCAAAACCCCAGACGTACGCTTCGGCCTATTGTGGGCCTTGTCAGTGAGGTGCAGCCATACCCCTCTAGGCACACTGAGCAACGGGTCCACGTCTGGATTCCCGCATCACACTTAGAGAGACTTCCCAAAATGTCATAATTTGCATAAATAAAAAGAGTGAAGCACTCAAGCTGGAAACAAACAATAGCATAATAGCTTGTTCTATGGCTAGTTACCACCTCAAGAAGCAGCCTCTTTTTGCTCAACATATGTGCCTTTCACAGAGAAGAGCTTTCCTGAAGCATATCAGTCTGATCCTGACTTCACAGTACAGTCCAGCCCTGAAATGCCTGGCAATCCTTCTCTGAACGAGAGAAACAGCAAAACCCCAGACGTACGCTTCAGCCTATTGTGGGCCTCGTCAGTGAGGTGCAGCCATATCCCTCTAGGCACACTGAGCAACGGGTCCACGTCTGGATTCCTGCATCACACTTAGGGAGACTTCCCAAAATGTCATAATTTGCATAAATAAAAAGAAAATGTACATCTGGGATTTTGCTGTTTCTCTCGTTCACAGTACAGTCCAGCCCCGAAATAGCAGGCAATCCTTCTCTGAACGAGAGAAACAGCAATACGCCAGATGTACGCTTCCGCCTATTGTGTGCCTTGTCAGTGAGGTGCAGCCATAATAGGCACACTGAGCAACGAGTCCACGTCTGGATTCCCGCATCACACTTAGGGAGACTTCCCGAAATTTCATAAGTTGCATAAATAAAAAGAGAGAAACACTCAACCTGGAAACGAACAATAGCATAATAGCTTGTTCTATAGCTAGTTACCACCCAAGAAGCAGTCTCTTTTTGCTCAACATGTGCCTTTCACAGAGAAGAACTTTCCTGAAGCATATCAGTCTGATCCTGACTTCACAGTATAGTCCAGCCCCGAAATACCAGGCAATCCTTCTCTGAACGAGAGAAACAGCAAAACCCCAGACGTACACTTCGGCCTATTGTGGGCCTTGTCAGTGAGGTGCAGCCATACCCCTCTAGGCACACTGAGCAACGGGTCCACATCTGCATTCCCGCATCACACTTAGAGAGACTTCCCAAAATGTCATATTTTGCATAAAAAAAAGAGTGAAGTACTCAAGCTGGAAACGAACAATAGCATAATAGCTTGTTCTATGGCTAGTTACCACCCAAGAAGCAGCCTCTTTTTTCTCAACATGTACCTTTCACAGAGAAGAACTTTCCTGAAGAATATCAGTCTGATCCTGACTTCACAGTACAGTCCAACCCCTGAAATACCAGGCAATCCCTCCATGAACGAGAGAAACAGCAAAACCCCAGAAGTACGTTTCGGCGAATTGTGGGCCTCGTCAGTGAGGTGCAGCCATATCCCTCTAGGTACACTGAGCAAAGGGGTCCACGTCTGGATTCCCGCATCACACTTAGGGAGACTTCCCTAAGTGTCATAATTTGCATAAACAAAATGAGAGAAGCGCTCAACCTGGGAATGAACAATAGCATAATAGCTTGTTCTATGGCTAGTTACCACCCAAGAAGCCGCCTCTTTTTGCTCAACATGTGCCTTTTTACAGAGAAGAGCTTTCCTGAAGCACATAAGTCTGATCCTGACTTCACAGTACAGTCCAGCCCCTGAAAATGCCTGGCAATCCTTCTCTGAATGAAAGAAACAGCAAAACCCCAGACGTACGCTTCAGCCTATTGTGGGCCTAGTCAGTGAGGTGCAGCCATATCCCTCTAGGCACACTGAGCAACGGGTCCACGTCTGGATTCCTGCATCACACTTAGGGAGACTTCCCAAAATGTCATAATTTGCATAAATAAAAAGAAAACTCTCTTTCAGGGAGGGATTGCCTGGTATTTTGGGTCTGGACTGTACTGTGAAGTCAGGATCAGACTGATATGGTTCAGGAAAGTTCTTCTCTGTGAAAGGCACATGTTGAGCAAAAAGAGGCTGCTTCTTGGTTGGCGACTAGCCATAGAACAAGCTATTATGCTATTGTTCGTTCCCAGGTTGAGCGCTTTTCTCTTTTAATTTATGCAAATTATAACACTTAGGGAAGTGGAAACTGAATGTGGATTTGTTAGAAGATGAGAAAATTTAGCGTCAGTTTGTTTGGATGTATGAAAGGTGGTGTGAAAGAAAGTGTGATTTTAGTAATGTGCTTATGTGGTGGGAATGGTTGAAGGTGGAAATAAAGAGGTTTTCTATTAAGAAAGGCTGTGAGAAAGCTAGAATGGAAAGGGAGTTGTATGATAAATGGTATCTGATGTTGTTGTATGTGTATGAATTGAGAAATTGTGGTATTGATGTGCATGAGGAAATTGCTGAAGCAAGAAAGATAATTAAAAAGTGTATGCATGAAAAAGGAAAGAAAATTGTTTTTATGGCAAGATTGGAGAAAATGGAAAAGGATGAGTCTTAAAGCTTTTGAAGGAAAGATTGTTTTTTTTAGTGTTTTTGATAAGGTTGAGTGTGAAATTAGTGGTACGGATGGTGTTTTGCGTGAAGTTCATGAGTTTTATAGTGAGCTGTATAAAGAAAAGACAAGAGATGTTTTATTGGAAAAGGAGTTGTTGGAAGACATTGAGGTTAAGTTGGAAAAATATGATAATGATTTGTTAGAAAGGGATCTAAGTTTGGATGAGATCGCAGAGGTCGTTAGGCGTTTTAACAATGGCAAGGTACCTGGTTGTGATGGTTTGCCTGTTGAATTTTATACTTGTTTTTGGAATTTGATTGGGGTGGATATGTTGGATGTTTGCAAGTTTGTTTTGTGAATGAATGTTTTGCCTGTTTCAACGAGGAAAGGCTTGATTGTTTTGTTATTCAAAAAGGGTGATAAGAGAGATTTGAGGAATTGGAGGCCGATTACGTTGTTGAATGTTGACTATAAGGTTATTGCAAAGGTGCTGGCAAATAGAATACGTGGAGTGATTGGTAAGGTTGTGGGTGAAGAGCAAGTGTGTGCTGTTCCTGGGCGGCAGATTTCTGAAAGTTTGTTGTTACTGCGTGATGTACTGTGGTATGTGAGGGAGAGGATGAGGTCTGTTGCTGTTGCTATTGTGGATTTTGAAAAAGCGTATGATAGGGTAGTGCATGATTTTATGTTTCATGTTTTAGAACGTTTAGTTTTTTCTGGTAAGATTATTGGATGGTTTAAATGTTTGTATTGTGATATTGTGAGTCAACTTCAGGTTAATGGTTTTTTGACTGAGGAATTTTGTGTTAAATCTGGAGTGCGTCAAGGATGTCCTTTGTCTCCTATGTTATTTGTATGTGTCATTGAGCCATTGTTAACTAGTTTGAGGAAGGATAAATTAGTTAGAGGTGTGAGTGTTCCTGGCAGTAATGGAAGGTGTTTAAAAGTGATTGGGTATATGGATGATGTGAGTGTGGTATGTGAGACTCAGGCTGGTTTGAGGAGGGTGAAAACTTTGGTTGAATGTTTTTGTATGGCAAGTGGTTTCAGAGTTAATTGGAATAAGTGTAAAGTTAAAGTTTTTAGTAATGATAGGGAGATTGAATCCTGTGGATGGCCTGTGACTGACGGTGCAATTGAGGCGTTGGGTGTGAAATTTGATGTGGATTTGAAAGGCTTGTAAAGTTGGGAGAATGTTTTTGATAAAGTGAGTAGAAAACTTCAGTTTTGGTCTTTAAGGACTTTATCTTTGGAAGGAAAAATATTAGTTATTAAATCGGTTTTGATCCCTATTATGTTTTATTTGGTGTTAGTTTTTCCGCCTCCTGAGAGTGTTGTTTTCTTTTTTTCTGGAGTTCTGGTATGGAGCATTTGAAAAGAGATGTTGTTGTTAAGAATAAGAATGTTGGTGGTAAAGGTTTTCCAAATGTGGAGAGATTTTTGGCTGTGAAATATGTTAGTAGGTGTGTGGTTCTGAGTGGTAATGATAGCATAGCTGGTTGTATAGTAAAGTATGCTTGTGGAAATGTTTTAAGACAATATGGTTTGTTTGAGATTGATAGAAAGAAACCGGTATGTTTTGCTGTTCCATGGTTTTATGTAAGAGTGGAATGTTGGATTAAAAAATATGGTTTGGAGAATGTTAGTAGGGAGATGTGGTGTGCAAACAGAATGGTGTTGAAAATGTCGGAGAAGAAGGAAGGTCTTGAGTTGATTGGGGGTTTAAATGAGAATGAATGCTTGTTGGTATGGAAAAATGTGTATAGTAAGTATTTGATGAATAGGCAGAAAGATATTGGTTGGATGAGTGTGCATAAGTGTTTGCCGACAAGGGATTTTCAGAGAGTGCGTTGTTTAGTGGCTTCAGAAGTGTGTCCTAGAGATGGTTGTTGTCAAAGCGAGAGTGTTATTAATTTGCTTTGGAATTGTGAGTATGCTAGGGATGTTTGGAGAAGTTTTGAAAAGGATGATTAAGGGTCTGACTGGAGTGCAGTTTTTTACTTTTAATATGATGATGTATGGTTTGTGTGGAAGTGGTGTGGAAAAGGAGAAAGCAAGATTGATATGGTTGTTGGCATGTTGTGTGAAGGAGGTGTTGTGGGATGTGCGTAATATTTAGATTTTTAAGAAAGAGGTAGTTACTGTAGGTAATTGTGTGGGTATGATCCGTGGGAAGTTGTTTTTGTATTTTTCTTTTGATAGGAGGCGATATGGGGAATTAGATTCTGAAGGCACCTGGAAGACAAAGAAGTGGAAGGATTTGATTATTTAGTATTTAGTTTTTTTTTCTCCAGTTTGTTTTTGTTTGTATTTGAAATAAATTTTATTCTGTGTGATTAAGTTTTATGTTTGCATTTTGATTTTTTTTCTGATGACAAACGTTTGGATCAATATTTCAGTTGTTTTGAAACAAGAGATATTTTGTTTGCATTTGTTATTATGATTTTATTTTGTATATATGATTATATGATTATTTTTCTAATAAAAGAATTACGAAACGTACATTTGGGGTTTTGCTGTTTATAGGGATTGCCTGGTATTTCGGGGCTGGACTGTACTGTGAAGTCAGGATCAGACTGATATGCTTCAGGAAAGTTCTTCTCTGTGAAAGGCACATGTTGAGCAAAAAGAGGCTGCTTATTGGGTGGTAACTAGCCATAGAACAAGCTATTATGCTATTGTTCATTCCCAGGTTGAGCGCTTCTCTCATTTTATTTATGCAAATTATGACACTTAGGGAAGTCTCCCTAAGTGTGATGCGGGAATCCAGACGTGGACCCCTTTTCTCAGTGTACCTAGAGGGATATGGCTGCACCTCACTGACGAGGCCCACAATTCGCCAAAACGTACTTCTGGGGTTTTGCTGTTTCTCTCGTTCAGGGAGGGATTGCCTGGTATTTCAGGGGTTGGACTGTACTGTGAAGTCAGGATCAGACTGATATGCTTCAGGAAAGTTCTTCTCTGTGAAAGGTACATGTTGAGAAAAAAGAGGCTGCTTCTTGGGTGGTAACTAGCCATAGAACAAGTTATTATGCTATTGTTCGTTCCCAGGTTGAGCGCTTCTCTCTTTTTATTTATGCAAATTATGACATTTTGGGAAGTCTCCCTAGGTGTGATGCGGGAATCCAGACGTGGACTCGTTGCTCAGTGTGCCTAAAGGGTTATGGCTGCACCTCACTGACGAGGCTCACAATAGGCTGAAGTGTACATCTGTGGTTTTGCTGTTTCGCTTGTTCAGAGAAGGATTGCCTGGTATTTCGGGGCTGGACTGTACTGTGAAGTCAGGATCAGACTGATAGTACTAAGTCATTTGCATAAACCTCTCCAGAAGGCAGAAACAAATTGAGGACCTCTATCTGAGATGAAATTCAAGGGAAGGCCATGAAGTTGAATCACAAGGGAGAGGAACAGATCTGCCAATTTTTTGGCAGTAGGCAGCTTGGGTAAAAGTGCAAAATGGGAAAATTTAAGAATGTGAAGGTAGAAAATTGATCCACCACAACCCAAATAACTATTATTGTTGGAATGAGGTAGATCCACAACAAAATCCATGGCAATATGTGTCCAAGGCTGCTTTGGTATGGACATGGGTTGAAGCAGACCATGAGGTAAGGATCAAGGAGTCTTGTTAATGGCACAAGTCTGACAGACTTTGACATACTCTTGGGTATCAGACTTCATGGTAGGCCACCAGACATATGTATGTAAGAAAGTAGGGTAAGCACTCTTATAAAGAGCTAACTAACTGTATTAAGATAATATTAGTTACAGTAATAGTTACTCTATAGAAATACAATAGTGGAGGTAAAATAGATACAAATATAAATATGAATTTATTAAGCTCTTATGAGCTAAAGACCTATGTAGAAGGCTATGTTATGCATAAGAATGATACCTAAAAAATGGATATACATAAAAAAATTGATCCATAAACAAATGTTTAAAAGATGCTGGCATCAACTTGTTAATTTATTGGAAACAGAAGTAATCCAAAGGCACATAAACAGATAACAAACTATTATTTGCAGATAAAGGTGCTGTTAAACAAATAAAAGTCCAAATAAAAACATGGGAGCTGTGCTTAAATTAGCTTAA